>NW_024879311.1:130732-133069 GCF_018340385.1 Cyprinus carpio | reverse complement strand
AGAGAGAGATTTAAGAGATGATGTTTCCCCCACAGAGAGATAGCTAGCCAGCATCTCTTCCACAGGGGGCATCTTCTCATGGCTGTTTTCGTGCATCTCCTCATTTGTGCTTTCGTATGCTGAAACTGATGGATCTGAGAAAATGGCCTCTTCCATTCTTTTGACTTCTGCATGTAAATCAGGCAAGAATGGAAGAGGCTCACCTGGGCTTGAGGGGCTATGGTCAGAACAAATAACACTGCGTCCGGTGACCACTTGTGGCGTCACTTTGCCTGGCAGCTTCCATAGCAGAGTCCAACTTTGCCATGGCGATCCATAACCTCTAACAGCTCCACATATGCAGGGCAGGAGGATTGAGAGAAGCTCAGCCTCAGCTTCTCTTCCCACCTCAGACATCTCCTGCTCTTCCTGGGCCAGAACCCGGTAGAGCACTTACTTCGGTATCAGAAAGTGTTAATGACAGCACATTTTCCTCCTGAAGTTCACTCCTAGATCTCACCCGTCGAAGAAGACGGCGAAAGGAAAGAATCCACTCTCTAAACTCACTCCAGCCCGAGATCCACCTCACTGCAGTCCCGAGAGCTCACTCTCACTCCAGGTGCCTCCAAGCGTGGCCAGTGAATCCTGGACTGCCCGAGGCTCAGATGCAATCCCTCTTTCCTCGAAAAGAGAGTCAGGCGGGCGGAGCTTTCATAGAAAAAGCGGCTTGCAATGCTGCATGAATCGCCCCCCTCAAGGACATTGCGTGGAGTGCTCTTCACCCAAACAAGAGGCACTTAAAAGACTGTGTCATCAGGTGTGTCAAATAAGCGCCGACATGGATGTACACACCTGTCTAAATGCCTTGCTAGTGGATGCCATGATAAACAGAAAGATGCGGCTCTTACGTGGAGTGGTTTCTCAGATGCAGCTTCAAACAAAACAGTCAATGAAGACAAAGAAGAATGGCCATTCTCCTGATGCTTATTATAGTAGGTGCCGGTAGTGGCGTCAGAGGCTGTAGCCGGCCAGCTTCGTTGGTGTTTTTCAATGTATGCTTCAGACACGGGTCACAACGAGGTGTTCCCCATAGCGACCCCTAGAGGATGCAGTTCCCTTGAAAGGGAAGTTTTGTTTGTAGAATAAAAAGATATTTGTGAATATGGTTTTTATTTGCAAATAAATTATTTGTAAATTAAAACTTTTTGTGGATCTCATTATATTTATCTGTCAATGTTTAATTTTTGTTAATCTCTTTACATTTATTTGTGGATCATAATCTATTTATTTAGAATTATGCAACAATTCTATCTCCATGCACCTAGCCCTAATATCAGTTATTAAAATAATCAATATTCTTCCATCAATAATATTTATGTATATATGACATCATTGTACTATAAAAACAGTTTCAGATCTCAGAAGTTGCTTGTCACTGCAGGAGTATTTGATGAATCAAGCTGCTAAAGGACTGTTTTCTCCTGTACACTACACAGCACTGTATCATATTTAGACTGTATGTCACTGTATTCCTGCCATAAGATAAAGTAAAGCTGGTTTACTTCACATCAGATCATTAAAAGAGTCACCTGTTCAGTGCATGGATTTCTATGCTAAATGAATCAAGGTGAAACATCAATCAAGGTGTTTCAGAACTGCAGAATTCACACAAATCTCTGCATTAATTCAAGAAATCAACAGATAAATTAGATTAGATTAGATTCAACTTTATTGTCACTGCACATGTAAGGTACAAGGCAACAAAATGCAGTTAGCATCTAACCAGAAGTGCAATAAGCAGTACAGAATATACAAGGTCTACAATATGTACAATAACTATACAGATAAGTATTATGGACATAATTTACATATTTTAAATACTATCAGCATGATATACAGATAGGTGTACTATGAACATACTATACAGATGGATTATGTAATAAGTGTATGTACACTATAGGCAGAACTATGAACATATGAACATAATTTACACTATTGGAATGGAAAGTAAAGTGCATAGATAATATTTCAGTGTGCAAATGGGTTATTCAGTGTTTCTGGATGAACAGACAGTAGTGCAAGTAATAGCAAGTTTACTGTTTCTGCTTGTTGTAAATAAATAAATAAATAAATCAGTCAGATGTAGTGATGAAGTGGGGGAGGAGTCTGTGTGTATGGTGTGGGGGTGTCAGAGGGCAGAGTTCAGCAAGGAGACAGCTGTAGGGAAAAAGCTGTTCCTGGATCTGCTGGATGTCCTCAATAGCAGGAAGTGGTTTCCCTGTGCAGGTATTTTATACTGAGCAGTTCCCATACCAGACTGTGATGCAACTGGTCAGGATGCTCTCGATCGCACACCGG
>NW_024879311.1:130228-130551 GCF_018340385.1 Cyprinus carpio | reverse complement strand
TGTTTTAGTGGTGTTAAGGAGCAGGTTATTGTCAGCGCACCATGTGGCCAGGTGCTGTACCTCCTCCCTGTAGGCAGTCTCATCGTTGTCACTGATGAGGCCAATCACCGTGGTGTCGTCTGCAAACTTAATGATGGAGTTGGATCCATGCACAGGCTTGCAGTCTTGGGTGCAGAGGGAGTAGAGGAATGGGCTCAGCACACAGCCCTGTGGGACGCCGGTGTTAAGTGTGATGGTGGTGGAGTGGGTGTGGCCTGACTTAACATGCTGAGGCCTGTTGGTCAGAAAGTCCATGATCCAGTTGCAGAGGGAGGTGTTAATGT
>NW_024879311.1:129974-130108 GCF_018340385.1 Cyprinus carpio | reverse complement strand
CGAGTGCAGCACTGTGCATACTGCATCCTCTGTGCTCCTATTTCTGCGGTAGGCAAATTGTTGTGGGTCCGGTGTGGGTGGGAGGCAGTCTTTGAGGTGTGCTAGGACCAATCACTCAAAGCACTTCATAATGA
>NW_024879311.1:129565-129640 GCF_018340385.1 Cyprinus carpio | reverse complement strand
GAAAGGAGATGTCGTGACCGTTGGAGTGGAGTTGCTTGACTTGTAGTCACTGATGACCTGGATGCCCTGCCACAT
>NW_024879311.1:127285-129384 GCF_018340385.1 Cyprinus carpio | reverse complement strand
ACTGTTGTAACACTGTCAATGGTGGTGTTGATGTGATTCAGTACAGAGGAGGTATAGATGTCGATGTCCGTGTGAGAGCCACAGGCAGCCTGAGAAGCAAACATAAGAGTCTGCTCCAGTTGGCCACACTTTGATGGTCGTCACTGATGGCTTCACACAGTTGATGAGGGGTGAATACTTAGGGGTGAGAAACAAAGAAAGGTGATCAGACTGTCCGAGGTGGGGAGGGGGTCGCAAGTGTAAGCTCCATCAATGTTTGTGTGGCGCATGATCCAAAGTTTTGTCTCCTCTGGTGTGGCAGGAAACATGCTGATGAGAAATTTGGGGAGCACTGTCTTTCACTTGCAGTGATTAAAATCACCCGCAACAATAAAAAGTTGCCTCCGGGTGAAGCAGTCTGTTGTTGTTTACTAATGGCTGCATGAAGTTGGTTCCAAAGCAAACGGCATTAGCATCCGGTGGAATATGAGGCTGCGTTCGTATGGTGAAATGAACTCAGCGGCGAATAAAATCTACATAACCGCCCGAGAAACTCTGGGTTAGCTGAGCAGTGACTCCAGCAATGACCGTGTTCATGCCAGCTTTGTTGACATAAATGCACCCGTCACCACCTCTTGTCTTTGCGGTCATCTGCTGTTCTATCTGCGGGCGTGTAGCGTCCGGCTAGCTCAATAACGTGTCGGGCGCTCGCTGTGCGCTTCATGTTTCGCAATGGCTCCGATGACATTGCAGTCCAAAAGTCTCTTACTGTGGGTGATGCGAATTCGTAACTCATCCATTCTGTTCACCAGTGACCGCACATTAGCGAGGAAAATGCTCGGTAAAGAAAGCCGGAGCGGTGTTAGCTTTAGCTTAGCTCTTAGACCTCCGCACTTCCCCCGCCTTTGTTTACGATCTTGACGCCGCCTGCGAGCACTTCCGCCCGGCCGGGTAGAGTGCGTAGCCTCGGGTGTTCTGGCGATCTCAAGGATGAGTCGAAGATTGGTGATAAAACTGTTGGAAAATTCCTCACTGATATCCAAAAGCTCCCGTCGGGTGTATGACGTTAAAGCAAAGCTGTTCAGTACGAACAGACCCGAGATGAGCAGGAAAAATCCTGCAAAATTGCAAAAACTGTAGAGACGCTGAGCCTCGCGATGTGTACGCGCCGCCATCTTGGTCATATCCCAAGATGGCGGCGTAAATGAGTAAATGAGAAGAAGGAGCAGGTTTGTTGTGGATCTGAACCCGTGTCTCTGACATTGTTGAGCAGCGCTCGAGCACTAGACTACTGATGAACTTTTCCTGAAACACACAGAAGAATCTTTTCCAGCAGTGTGTTCACGAGAGAGAAGCTCTTCATTCTCTCCTTCACAATCATAAAGATCATCAGTGGTGTCCTGCACATCATTGTTTTGAGCTGATCAGAGATCTGGATGCTCTAGAGCTGGATCTGTGTTTATTATAGTCTTCTACATCCCCTGATCTGATATATAGACCTAGTTTTATTTCTGTGTTTGGACACTATTGCTTAGAATCAGGAGCTTGTTCTGTAGTCAGTCTACAGAAAATGCATCAAGCATCTTGAGTTTGTAAAAAGTCATACTCACGAAAGGGCCGACATGTAAAATGGATATTTAACACAGATCTCATTAAATGGCAAACTCTCAGCTTGTTTTTGTGTGAATAATTCATGTACACGCAGGAGCTGCTGAAATGTAAGTTTTAATCTTATTTTAGACATTAATGTATCACAATGCTGACAAAAATATGTGTTAGAAAACTAAACCCATATCACTCATAATATTACCATTCACAGTAATCCACCTTTCTATGATTTGATTTATTTTATGGCATAATGCAGAGCTCTTGAAATACACACAAACAGTGTCTAGTGCTGTACAGTAAAGAGTAAGCACACTTCAAGCACTGTCTTCACTGTAATAGTTCACTGTAACAGCTGCACCATTAAGCATTTATGACCAATAATTACTGAAGATGTTATAATGTTATATTATTATTGCTATTAAAACCTGATACAATTCCAGTGTACCGCCCGCGGGCCAAGCAGTGCTTTGACGGTTAACTTCGTGAAACACCAAAAAAAAAAAAAAAAAAAG
>NW_024879311.1:127063-127254 GCF_018340385.1 Cyprinus carpio | reverse complement strand
GATTCGAATGATACTAACTATTTTAAGAAACAATTAACACAGCAGGTACAATCAGTGTCTTTGTCTGACCAGCAACAACCGAAAAAACAATAACAGAACTGAGGAAACTCCCCTATAATGCCTTTTGTTGGTCCAAAAATCCATTACATTCCAAAAAAAAAAAAAAACAGTGTAGTTACACTGGAAAGGGT
>NW_024879311.1:122775-126751 GCF_018340385.1 Cyprinus carpio | reverse complement strand
TTATAGCCAATGAAATTCTGAGAAGATTAATATGCATTTTTAGCCGGGGGGATCAACCTATCAACACATAGCTCCGTGCGCAATGTGTGAAAGTACCTCGTGCGTCATGCGCCATGGGGCGTGCGCAAAAGACACTCATATAGTGTTGACATCTCTAAAATACCTTTATCTTTATCTTGTTTTCATAAACAGGCTTTAATAAGTTGGTCACTTATATATAATTATCATTTTTCTCCACATAGCTACTTTATTTGGAATAATAAAAATATTAGATATAAAAATAAATCTCTTTTTTTTCACAATTGGTTTGATAAAAATATACTTTTAGTTAGTCAACTTATAGATGATCGTGGTGTTCTTTTTACTTCTGAACAATTTATGCAAGAATTCTCTTTTCCAGTCCCTCCAAGAGAATATGCCATTGTGTTTGGTGCAATTCCCGACTGTATTATACCTTTAGTAAAGTCTGGCCCTATAGGTTCGTTAGACTCTCCTCTTTTTGACAACACTAACCTATTTGTTGACCAAAGTCTTCTCGTTACCATGTCAAACAAAGACATTTGTTCAATTATTAATAGATCTCAGATTTCTTTACCTGCTTGTGTGAGTTTTTGGAATAACATATTTAGTGACATAGAATGGGAAGAGTTTTGGCTTCTTCGACAAAAATTCTTCTTATCTAATAAAGTTGTTGAAGTCTCTATTAAAATTATACATAATTGTTATCCAATAAATTATAAACTTGCTAAATTTAACAATAATATTTCCCTCAATTGCTCCTTTTGCCTTCAGTATGAAGAAACGATCAATCACTTGTTTTGGGACTGTACTTACTATAAAGTTTTCTGTATTGAATTTTCCAACTTTGTTAAAAAATATTTATATCCAAACTTTTGTTTAACCCCCAAAATTGTTTTTTGGTTATTCTTTGAATTTAGACCCTTCTCATTGTAAATGTATTATTAATTTATTGCTTTATTGTGCTAAATTTTACATTCATAAGTGTAAATTTTCAAAGAAAACTCCCTACTTTTTTATTTTCAGGAAAGATTTTGATATGTATGTAAATTCCTTCAGAAACTCTAATAATTCTACTGCATGTAAGACTCTTTCATGGTGTAAGTCTTATAAGCTAAAATAGTTTGCTTTTGGAGTGTTGTTTGTAACCCTCATTGTCTCTTGTTCTTACTTTGTCTTTGTAATTGTATTTGTATTTGTTGTTGTTCTATTGCATAATAAAAAATAAAAAAGACACTCATATAGAGTTTTTGAGCTTGGAGAGAGTTTGATGAAGAGAGAAATGGCGAAGAGAACGATGAAGACAAACTTTTCACTTGAAGAAGTTGTGGAACAATGCACTTGGCGTGACAGTGATGAGTCGGAAGATGACATTAGTGACGAAGAGAGCGACGTTTCATCTGTTGACTCCATAGCGGAGGATCTGTTTTTGGACGGGGAGGACGTCACTCTCGACAAGTAAGTGTTTCATTATATTTGATAACATTTACTCTATGTACTGAGGTATGTGGTGAGACTGTGTCCGTGTGTTTGTTCATTTATTTGCTCATACAAAAGTTTGGTTTTGGTGTGCACATGTATCCATGCCTGTGTTTGTTTGTTTGTGTGTTTGAGGCGTCACGCTTTCGACCGTGTTTTGGTGAGGTATTCATCCCTTTGTTTGAGTGTGCGTTTGGAGATGCGTCATGCTTCACCGTGTTTTGGTGTGCGCATGTATCCATGCCTTTGTTTGTGTGTGTGTGTGTGTGTGTGTTTGAGATGTCACGCTTTCGACGGTGTTTTGGTTAGCGCGTGTATTCATCCCTTTGTTTGTGTGTGCTTTTGGAGATGCGTCATGCTTTCGACCATGTTTTTGTGTGCGCATGTATCCATGCCTGTGTTTGTTTGTGTGTTTGAGGCGTCACACTTTCGACCGTGTTTTGGTGAGGTATTCATCCCTTTGTTCAGCTATTACAAAGTCATCCACAAGACCCAGAAGTGGTACAAGACTTTTTTTTATCACTTCATGGACATTGCCATTGTGAATGCCTTCCTTCTTTACAAGGTTATCACTAAAGGTAAAAGACAGGTACCAATGCACCAGAAGGCATTCAGAGAGACTCTTGTTGAAGAGCTGTCAGCGGCAGCAGCAGTTGACAGACCTGCTCCATCGCCCACTCCACACAGAGCACATCACAAGCCTGTACATATAAGTGGAGACAGCACCACAGGTCGTCTGAGGTGCAGACATTGCCATGCAAAGACACCTGTGAAGTGCTCTTCTTGTGATGTGCCTTTGTGCTTTTTGCCAAGTCGTGATTGTTATAATGAGTGGCATGTTGCCAATAACCTGTAACTTTTTTTTTTTTGTAAATAGTTATATAGTGTGATACATTAGTGTGTTTTAATATTAAAAAAAAAATACCATAGCACTTGTTTTGTCACTTTATTTGCACAAAGTTTAGTGTCAAGAATTGAAAAAACAAAAATGTTCTAGTAATGTGTCAGCAATGATTGACAGTGAATCTGGATAAGGAATAGAATAGCTCTGAGTGTAACCTTTCATTAGAGACTGTAAAATTATGACTGTAAGTTGAAGCATTCAAAAATAACAGCCTTTTATGTGTCAATGGTTACAAAGGGCTATTTGGAGTCTCCAAGTGGCCTTTTTTGGGGGAGCGCCTAGACATAAACTTATATAAACATGTGTAATACACAAATTTTCTAAGGTATTGTTAGAAAATTGGTAAATTTTGCTTGGTAAGGCTTCATGCTTTGATCCCATTGTGTTTTCCAGCTAATAGCTCCCAACTATAGTCATCTGAAGGCATCTACTTACAAAAAAAAGGTAGGCGGAATGTTTTTTTTTCCCCTTTTTTAGTGTGTTTCAAATTATATTACTCAATATCAGTAAGACTTACAGTGATTCTGACTATTTGGGAAGAAACCTTAGAGTGTCACCTTTCAAAATATACCAAAACCATGTATATACTCCAAATGGTTCAAGAACAGTGTGCAATTTACTTTGGGTATGTTTTTTTGTTTAGGCGTTTTACTCAAATTTTATTAGCAGTAGTTTATATCATTATTGTATCTTCATTGAGAGTGAAAATGTCTGAACGTCAGCTTTACTGATCAATGTGTGGAGCGTCTCTTTGCTGCAGCTGCTGCTGATTTAATGAACGAGTTTCTCATGTGACGGGGTTGTTTTTACCCGCGCCGCTAACACACCTTTTACTCTAATATCTACTGAATGTCAAACACATGCTGTGACTCCTTTAAGATTCTGGCCTGTTATTCAGGAGAAAATCTCTCATTCAGGAACATTTATTTTAAAGGAGTCAGATTCATTATTAAATATGATACTTTAGTTCATGACGAAACACTCACAGAGCTTTTCTGCAGTTGATCACAGCTGGCATCAGTCTTCTTCTCCCCTCAAATGATGTGTTGTATATTTTGAGGTTCAGTTCATCCAGCGGCTCCTCTGACATCTGAAGCATGTAGGAGATTGTTGAGCACTGAGCAGGAGAGAGTTCATATACTGAGTGTTTGTCTGATTTCACAAACTCCTGAATCTCTCTGAACAGAGTCTGATCTTTCACTTCCAGCAGACAGAGGAACAGATTGATGGACTGATCAGCTGAGAGATAATCATCTTCTTTCACTTCCAGCAGACAGAGGAACAGATTGATTCTCCTGATGCTCTCTGAGCTGTTCTCTGTGTGTGTCAGTAGATCCTGTAAGAGTCTCTGATTGGACTCCAGTGAGACGCCCAGCAGGAACCGCAGGAACAGATCCAGACGTCCATTCTCACTCTCGAGAGCTTCATCTACTGCTGATCTTAGTAGATCATACAGAGAAACCTTATTAAATCTGTAAAATGTGAATTCAGGCAGTGACTCCTTGTTCTTTGTTAAATAGCAGTAAAGCAGATAGAAAGCAGCGAGAAACTCCTGAACGCTCAGTCTACTGCTGA
>NW_024879311.1:119120-121028 GCF_018340385.1 Cyprinus carpio | reverse complement strand
TCCTGTTATATACAGCAAATTTACATTAAAGTACAACACATTTTCTAGAATATAGGTTACATTTCATGAACTTTATATTTGCTACGCTAGCAGTTTTTGCTGTGGTATCAAAATTGAAATTGAGAGTCGTAAAATTTAATTGGTATCTAACATGTTGGTGTCAAATAATCTTATTTATTAGTATAAAAGATAAAACAAGAACAAAACCAATAATAACAGCAACTTATTTTATGTTTGTGTGTCAGGGCCAGTGAAAGTATTATCAGGGCCAGTAATAATTTGAACAAGAAGTGGCTCGCGACCGGGCAAGAAGAAACAATCCTTAGCATTGATCTCTGACAAATAAAAGTGATTCCTAGTTTTACTCTGAGTGCTCCACGCACCTTATGTGTGACAATAATACAGAAAATAATGAGAACAGCGGACAGCAGAAGAGTAACAGCTTTAATAATGTCTCACAGCACCATACCAAGGCTGGACAGTGGTGTCTCACCTGGGTCAGAGGTCACAAGTTCAGCACTGAATGGAGAGTTAATCATGGATGTGTCACTCTTCAAAGAGACACACAGCTACAGGGAATCTCAGGGATGAAGATCTATGCTTCCCTCCTGGCTCTAAAATATAATTATTCATATATATCTTCACACAGTAATTAACACAATACAATTAGTTAGGGCTGCACAATTATTATTTTTAATTAAATGGTGATTAGGCAGAAGCTGTGATTGTCACGCGTATCTTTCAGTGAAGCACCATTCTATGATCAGCAGTAAATCTCAGGTTAAAATGTAAAATGTTAAAATGCCCAATTTTACAGCAGAAAAAAACATGTTTACAGCCTGGTACAAAAAGTGGTTTTGGTCTATATAGCTAATTTTGCCCTTCATGACAACTGTGAGGGGGTGAATTTTTTTATAACTCATCCGTTTAAATTATATTATGCCTTAAAGTTCTGCATAATTAAGGGCGTGGCCACTTGAGTGACAGGTGAATTGCCGCTGCTGACACAGCGGTCTAGCTAGGTGGGCGTGGCTTCAGCAACTAGCTCCTGCCTTTTTGCCCATTTTCGATTATCCAGGAGTAATGCTGGGTGACGCGCTACAAAGATGAGCTTCAAAAAAGGTCTTCAGGATTCAACGGGTGACGTCACGGACACTACGTCCATGTTTTTATACAGACTATGTGTTTAACACACAAAAGAGTGATGCTCAGGTCAACACAGAGAAGTATAAAATTCTACATTGATTTAAAAAAAAAAAACCTGCATTGGTATCGGATTGGATCGGTATCGGCAGATACTAATAATTTTTGGTATCGGATCGGATAAGTTCTGAAAAAATGGTACCGTTGCATCCCTAAAAGCTAATCAACATAGCCTTTATCACTGCTTAGAATAGTATGAAATATGTTGTGTGCCTTATTCTGTGCAAGAATGAATGACGTTATGAAGTGAGTTTGGAGTAAAAACGTTAAATGTGGTATTTTCACAGATGGAGCAGCAGCCGTAGTTCACTGACAAGATCATGACAATCACATTCGATCAATCAAGCAGCTCTACAATTAGTTCAGATGATGTATGATGTTGTATGAGTCAGTCTATTGTCTCCAGTACGAGACAGTGTCTCACCTGGGGTCAGAGGTCACTGGTTCAGCACTGAATTTAAGAGGCTCTATCATGGATGCGTCACTCTTCAGAGACACACAGCTGTGATCTGGAGATGAAGATCTCTCACTGATCTCCATGATGAAGAACTGATTTGAGGTCTGCTAATGAAAAAACAAAACAAATAACAGAAACACTTTGACCACATCAGTGGAGGAACTCAGTGCTCATGTGTTTGATGAAAAATATAATCAAAACAGAAAGCATGAATCTCTGTTCAGAGGGCGAGTGTGTTTTATGCTGCT
>NW_024879311.1:118031-118855 GCF_018340385.1 Cyprinus carpio | reverse complement strand
ATAAATAATATTTGTGCAGAGAACACTCTTAGTTTTTTGAAATAATGAAACAAGTAATGATGAGCATTAAAAATTGTGTTATGGCCTTTTTTGCATCGTTACATTAAAGCTGAAAGAATATTTGACATTAGCTTCATCATTTAAACATCATAAACCTGCTACTTTAATAGAGTGTGTAAATATTTCATAGCCATCTCAATCTATGTCAATCATTATTATCACTAAACCTCAACGTTTGTGAATCGACGCTGGCCTACAGAAGCACGGTAATGTTTTATATTTAAGTATTCACATCTCCTCATTTGTATATTTTTAATGAATCTGTAAATGAACCTCAAATAAAGGCAGAGTCACGAAGGCTCGATATCATTATAATCCTGCGTGACCGGTGGCATAAAAGGTTTAGACTAGTCTTGAAGGTTAGTCGTTTTATTTATTTTCTTTAAAACTGGTCATCATTTTTAAAATCCAATAATAAGAATCACTAGCCCTTGGCTAACTGTTAGCTGGTCAGACTAGGGACCTTTTCTCAGTGTGTGTTCTTAAGTGATCTTGCGTCCGTGTGTTCTCGCTCTACGTCATCATTGACCGTCGAAGTTCAACACTCAAGAACACAAGTACAGAGAACACATGAAAGTGTGCGGATGTGTTCTTGATATCGAGGATGCAGCGAATGCAGACTTGAAAGAATTGAACTGTTAAATAGTTAAATATTGTGAAGGGGTAGGATTGTAGTTTTTCTGCTAGTATTATAATCACATTGTGAGTGTATATCAGCACTGTTTGTTGTTCTGTTAAAGGTTTTTTTTTTTTTTTTTTTTTTT
>NW_024879311.1:98918-118010 GCF_018340385.1 Cyprinus carpio | reverse complement strand
GAACAAAAGACATGAGGGTTACAAACAACACTCCAAAGCAAACTATGTTAGCTTATAAGACTTACACCATGAAAGAGTCTTACATGCAACAGAAAAGTAAAGTCCTGAAAATAAAAAAGTAGGGAGTTTTCTTTGAAAATTTACACTTATGAATGTAAAATTTAGCACGAAAAAAGCAATAAATTAATAATAAATTTACAGTGAGAAGGGTCTAAATTCAAAGAATAACCAAAAAACACAATTTTTGGGGTTATACAAAAGTTTGGATATAAATATTTTTAACACAATTGGAAAAGTCAACCCAGAACACTTTACAGTAAGCACAGTCCCAAAACAAGTGATTGACTGTTTCTTCATACTGAAGACAAAAGGAGCAATTGAGGGAAATACTATTGTTAAATTTAGCAAGTTTGAAATTTATTGGATAACAATTACGGATAATTTTAATAAAAACTTCAACAACTTTATTAGATAAGAAGAATTATTGTCTAAGAAGCCAAAACTCTTCCCATTCTATATCACTAAATATGTTATTCCAAAAAGATAAAGAAATCTGAGATCTATTAATAATTGAACGAATGTCTTTGTTTGACATGGTAATGAGAAGACTTTGGTCAACAAATAGGTTAGTGTTGTCAAAAAGAGGAGAGTCTAATGAACCTTTAGGGCCAGACTTTACTAAAGGTATAATACAGTCGGGAATTGCACCAAACACAATGGTATTCTCTTGGGGGACTGGAAAAGAGAATTCTTGATTAGATTGTTCAGAAGTAAAAAGGACACCACGAACATCTAAAAGTTGACTGACTAAAAGTATATTTTTATCAAACCAATTGTGAAAAAATAGATTTATTTTTATATCTAGTATATTTTTTATTCCAAATAAAGTAGTTATGTGGAGAAAAATTATAATTTTGTATAAGTGACCAACTTATTAAAGCCTGTTTATGAAAACAAGATAAAGATAAAGGTATTTTAGAGATGTCAAAGTTGCAGCGCAATAGAAAAATGTAAACCTCCAGCAGAATTAAATATATGATTTGGAATAATTTCCACAGAAACGTCCAGAACCATTGCAGGATAGATGACCCGAGATAACCCTTCTGCCTTAGAAAGCACCACTCTACCTGTTATTGACAGATCACGCTGTAACCACAAATTTAATTTGCGTCGGATAGAGAGAATAAGAGAATCAAAATTAAGCTTTGATCTCTTTTTCTGATCTTTACATATAATTATATCTAGATATTTAATTTCTGATTTGACTGTGATGTCATAAATTTTAACATCAGTAGAATCTTTTAAAGATAAAAGTTCACATTTATGGATATTAAGACAAAAACCGGAAGCAGAGGAAAAAACCCTAATTTTGTCTAACGCTACATGAACTTGATCTTTATTTTTTTTAAGAGTTGTGTCATCAGCTAGTAGGCTTATTAATAATGACCGATTTGGCACTGAGACACCTTTCAAATGACTATTTTGAATGTGGATGGCTAAGAGATGCACAGGAAGCAGAAAAGAAAAGGTGAGATAGGGCAGCCTTGACGAATGCCTCTCTCTATGTTAAACCTTCGAGTAGCACCATGTTGTGATTTAATTGAAGCATTGGCATTATTACATTGTTTAGTCTTGAGAAAAGGAATGCAGAAACAAACTTAATTAGAAAATATAAAATTAACAGTACTGTTACTGAGAACCTAGGCATGATTTCTGAATTTGTCTCTAAATATTACACAGATATTTATTCTTTAGGAGAGGATCAAGACAACGTAATTCTTTTAAAAACAATTGTAAGTCCAAAAACGTTGTCTTTAGAAAGTGAAACAGTGATCTTAAGACCTTTCTCTAAATGAAACTGAATTCTGTATAAAAGCTCCTAAAAACAACAAATCCCCTGGAAATGAGGGGCTTACATCAGAATTTTATATAGTTTTAATAAATGATATATCTAAATTCCTGTTAGTGGTATATGAAGAGGCCATCAACAAAGAATCCTTACCTACATCACTTAAACAAGGTGTTATCACCTTGACCCCTAAACGACAAAAAGACAGCCTTTTATTCGAAAATTGGCGACCTATTTCATAACTAAATAATGATTATAAAATAATGGCATCAATTTTAGCAAAACATATGAAAAATGCATTAAATGAGATAACTGATGAAAGTCAATGTGGATTCATGAAAGGTCGTCACATTTCCTCTAATATTCGCTTAGTTATTGATTTAGTGCAGTATAGTAATTTATTAAATGGAGACCCTTTAATACTTTTTCTGGATTTTTTGATACAGTAAGCCATAATTTTATATTTGATTCATTAACATTCCTTGGTTTCTGACAATATTTCATCAAAAGTGTAAGAACTATGTACTGTGGTAGCAGTAGTTCTGTTAAACTTGCCAGTGGAACATCTTCTAGATCTGAAATAAATCGAGGCATCTGATAAGGTTGTCCAAATTCTGCATTCCTTTTCTTGGTCGAGGCTCAAGTTTTAAGTTATATAAATCAACATTCCTTCAAAGGTATTGCAGTTCATGAAAGACAAATTAAAATATCGCAGCTTGCTGATGTCACGACAGATTTTCTTAGTGATAGTTCTGTGGTACCTCTGGCTTTGAATATCTTTAATAATTTTTCAAAATTGAATTTAAATCTAAGTGTGAGATCTTACAGCTTAAAAATAACAACCTATCCACTGGATGTAATATTCCTGTTAAAAGCATGGTAAACTATTTGGGAATCAAAATCTATAAAAAATACTGATGCAATGGTCAACTCAAATTTTATACCTGTTATTGAAAAAATGCAAAAGAAGTATAATTGATGGTTGGTGAGAGATCTTTCTATTCAAGGGAGAGTTTTATTAAGTAAGGCAGAAGGTCTTTCGAGAGCAGCATACCTCCCGTCTTCACTTAGTGCCCCAAAGGTTATATGCTCACAAATGGATAAATACTCTTTAATTTCATCTGGAGAAACAAGCCTCATAAAATAAAGAAGTGTCCTTGTTAATAAACTGTCTGATGGTGGGTTAAATGTTCTTAATTTTACAGTTTTGTTATATACTTAGAGCCATGAATTGGCTTAAAAACTTTTCAAACAAGTATTTACAAGTATATTGTCCCATATCATTTATTTAAAAACTTGGGGGATTACAATTTTTGTTGCAGTGTCTTTATATAAATGGCAAACTTCCCATTGCTTTGGCCAATTATCAAAAACAAGCATTACTTTATTAGTCACTTTTGTACAAACACATTTTTTCTCCTAGCAGGTGTTTTATATGAACAATGGTAATATCACTCATAGTAACAAGTCACTGTATTTGGAGAATAACATATTAATTGTAAACAAGTTTATTGACAAGAATTGTCAATTATACACTTACCCTAAATTTATTACACAATATGGCTTTTTTCTAAACAAAAAAATAAATTAAAGCCTAGTGGCATAATAATTTTAACCAAATTCTCTGATGTAAATATAAATATTAATTATACAAGCCGACAAAATCTCCAACTTTTTGTAAATAGTCTCTCCTTTTTTTGATAAGTGTATTAATAACAGTTTTATAAGAAACTCCCTAATGTCTGATCCAGTCCTTCATGTAAATCAAAATGGTTTAAACCTCACTGTATATCTTGGCCAGCATCTGGATGTTACCATATAAATGTGTAATTTCTAATAAAGTAAAAAAAGTACTTTACAAAATTATATCCTGTAAATGCAGTTGTTAGTAGATATATTCATAGTGTTTGTGATAAATGTACTTTTGTAATGTATCTGTTGAAGATATTGAACCTTTTTTCTATTTCTTTTTGGGTTGACTTAAATTAAACACAACCCTACATTTAGAACCTCATGATATTTTACTTTGTTATCAAAACCCATCTTTTTCTGATAAACATATTATGTTATTAAACTGTAAATTATCTTAGCAAAGTTTTATATTCATAATTTAAAACTGATTCAAAAGAAACAATAATATATTACATTTTGTAACACTGATCTTAAAGTATATTTCAAAGCCCTTTCTAATATGAGATCACAAAATAAGAAGCTTATAAAAACAATACAAATTCTAAAGCTTTTCAAATTTATGTAAATGCTCTAATGTATGTATTATTTTCTTATTTTTATTGTTTTTGTTTATATGTATGTGTTTGCATTCACTTTGTATTTTTGTTGTTGCTGTTATGTTTTGCATGCTTTGAGATGTGAACGCTCCTCTGTTTACATCGTGTCTTTGTGTGATGGAACTGAATAAACTCTGAACCCAGCTCTGTTCTACCTGCAGAGCGCGCTCCCGAGATCACGTGACGCGTTTGCGTGACACACCTGTAAGTTATAGATGATTTCAACTCATAATGAAACTTTCTTTCCCACCTTTGCTTATTAATTAGTAAAGAATCTCAACTAAAATAATCCCTAGAGTTTGATATTATTATAATCCTGAAGATGAACTTCCGATCATCTGATTTTACAAACGTCACAACTCACTACAACGAGTTAAAGCTCGAGTTTAGGATGAAAGCAACGCGGAAACGAACACATTGTACAATAATATGAGATGAAATCAAAAGATTATAACTGAACTTACCGTAATGTGATTTTTATGCCAGTTTGTAACTCTTGGAAATGTGAATTTACACTCGGTGAGTATTGAGACTCTACTTTCGGTTTCGACACAAAGGCGTGTCCTCGAGATGCAGACTGCGCATGCGCAAGAGACCTCAGGTGAGAACAACATACATAAATGAACACTGATAAATGTGTTCAGCGCCACCTACTGCACTGGAGTGTGTGACAGAACACTTCCTCAGTTACATTCTACTCATCTAGTTCATATACAGTTCATTCCCTGAATGATCTTTCCACAAAAAAACAAGTTGAATGACATCATCATACTATTTCCTGTATCATAATGACGTTAGAAACTCAGCTGTAAGACACATTTACATTGTTTCATTATTTGTAGATTAGAGTTCATATTTGACACAGTCATGAAAACAGCTGTAATTGTTTTCTGTATTATTCATGTTTGGACTGAGTTCTCATCTCATTTACAGAGTTTTGACGAGCAGCTGTCGCCAGCGTCTCATGTTTCAGCAGAACTCACTAGAAATCACATTTGGGACTCATCTAATGTCTCTGTGATGACATCTTCTCGTTTATCCATAAATTAATGTGACACACAATGTTTTTAAGTTCACTTACATTCTGCACCCAAACATCATTTATAACCTTAATAACATCCTAATAATAAAACATTTATAGTCTTAATACCAATCAAAATAACATCACATGAACTCAAACTGATGTCAGGATTCAATCTTTCAGTGTGAACGTCTAAGACAGTTTACTAAATAAGACTCAAACAGCTCAGAGTCACTGAAGAGCACATTTAAACTCTCATTAATATTCAATCAGATTTGTGCCAAATAAAACGAACAAAAATATACACTGATAAATGATAAAAACACTAAGAAAAAAAAGTAAGATCGTCTTCAAATAAACTGCATTCTTTGTTGATTTACTGTCAGCTTCTCGTTTTCTGAACGCAGTTTTAATGCGCTGCAGTGTTTTCGCTTTCCAAGTTTTAGTTTGCGCTTCTCGTGAGGGCGGGGCTTAACAGCGGCTCGCTCTGATTGGCTCGTGAGATTCTGATCGGCGGCTCAGTGAACCGGAAGTAGTGTTTTAGTGGCGCGGGCGCGTGTCTGGACTGGGGAGCTGTAAGTCTACACTAATGCTAAAAAGAGCTTATTAAAAAACCTTAATTATAAAACACGATATTAAGAAGTATAGGTTTATTCGAGATGAGTGATTGGGAGTTTGTAGTAACTAATACAATAAATAGAAAGATCGAGATATAAGTGTTATTCCTGTGCAGAATGCAGCAGTTTGGTCTTTATTTAGATTGTTAAGTGTTTGTCTCGTATAGGTTTATTATTCACATGTCTGCAGTGCACTTCTGTTATGTAGTTTGATTCAGGATTTTGATTGCTCTTTATAACTCAACATTTTACCATCTTTGAATTGTAACTTTCTGATCAGTTTTGAGATATTGAGCTTCATCTTTTATGTACATTTAAACAGGTTGGTACAGTCAATATTCATGTTTTTAGCAGTTAAACATAATTCAGAGTTAATTAACACAGTGAGCAGACAAGTAATTAAAGATTTTAAAGAATGCTGATGTGTTTTCCAACAGGCTCTTAAGGGCAGTTCATGTAAAATTGTTATCATTTACACACATTTATATATGGCTGGCTCAATTTATTTTGAAGAATGTCTGAGCTGTTTATGTCCATCCAATGAAAGTCAGTTTTGTTAAAAATCCCTTCACTCCCCGAACACTTTCATTATATGAACAAAAACAAATCAGACCTTCTTCAGGATATCTTCTTCTGCTTTTGACTCTCAGAAGTCAGGTTTAGATCTCATGTAAATAAGATGTAAATAAGCTCTTTTTAACCTCCATTATCAGACAAATCCCAGTATAACGTATCTCAGTGCATCACAGGTTCATTTTGCTGGGATTTTTGTCTTTAACACTTTTATTTTTGTGCGTGTGAGTTTATTTAAATGTTTTCCAGAAAGCACTTTGTAAGACTATGTTAAAAGATGACAATGATATCTACAACTTTAGCACATATTTGTAATATGTGTTATTCAGGGGGACAGGGAAGGCGGCGGCTGAATCTTGATGTCTTTCTTGATTCATTTGTTCTGGTTACCCTGTTTGATCGACATCATGGAGAAATGAGAAATGAACATCACTGAAATGAGTTTGTTCTGTTTCTGTTAAGAGCAATTGTGATGCATGCAGCTGCTCGTCGAAGCCTCATGCTTCAGCAGCTCCGTGAAGGTTTACAACTTTACAATTTGATGGACATCATGGAGAAGAACAGAGAAGTGTGCCGCAGCCTCTTTGTTGTGCAAGGTGTTGATGACCATCTCAAAATCCTACTAGCTCTATTTGCAGCGCTGTTGTGAAACGTGACATCTTTTCTTTCTATACTGCGTGATGTTTAGATCATGTTTGCCGTTTTCTGTCAGCTGGCGTGTTCTTCAGGTGGACTCCATTACATCGTGTCACATCTGGTCCCACAAATGAGTGAAAACATGCCAAAGAGCTGAAAATCCTGAATCTCTTCCAGGATTGTCTGATGGAGCTCGAAGGGAAGTTCATATTCACTTCAGATGTCAATGAATGCAAATGTTTATTATAGAAGTCCACTGATGGAGGATTTTCACAGACATTGATTACAAAATATGTCTGATAACTGATTGATCACAGATCATTTACTGCAGTCTTCAGTGTCACATGATCTTCAGAAATCATTCTAATGTGCTGATGTGATGCTCAAGAAACATGAAAACAGTTCAACATGGTGCTTGCTTTTACAGAGTGTAGATTTGGAAATGAACTTAAATGTCTAGACAATGTTCTTCACAATAGTTTTAATTTCTTCTTTAAATTCATAGATACTCGTTCAACAACACTTCTGTTAATGATTTTATGTGCTTCTGAATGGCTTTACAAAGTCTTAAATATTTTGTTACAGTATTTAACAAAAAAAAAAAGTTATGTTCAAAAAAATAAACGAATGGCAATTTAAAGTGATTTTCTAGTGAATTATTATACAACAACAAAAAATAAGAAATTTTGTAGATCAGTGACTCCTTGGCAAAAAGAAGATAGCTGCTTAAAACACACCAACAGAGAGCGGTTTCTAATCATCCATGCTACCAATAACAACACACGTGAACGCCTTGCATTGCATTTGTCCTGAACATTGGCCACGCTGACTCTTCAGATCAGTAAAGCACAGGCTGACAAACACAGTGAGAAGACACAAGATATCAAGATAAACTGGCAGCATGACGTTGCGAAGCTGCTACCTGAACAGATGCATCTGAACACAATGAGAGGGGGAAGCTCCAGCAGTCAGAGATGCCTCCATTGTGACTCTCACAAGTCAAATGCTACCAGAGCACAATCTCTGGATGACATCAAGTGTTCAGATATAGCTACCACACCAATGTGATCGCCAAAGGATTGATCAATCCATGCAGAACAGTGAGTTTTGGTCTGATAAAGGACAGCAGATCTCTGGCACCCACCTCACACACCATCATCCCCTGTGTCACTGTCAACAGTGTCCTCTTTGAAGAAGCCGTTCCACCAGCTGAAAAAGAAACAGTCAGGTTGTTTTTAAAAATGCTAACCATGCTGGAACTCCCAAAAGATAAGCCTGAACTATATTTAGTTTGATAAATTGCTAAAGGATCTCACATAATCCCAAAGTAACTATATTCAAGTACATGAACAGGTCAAGAATGACAATCCTGAAATTTACTTCACATCGCTCCAAACCTATGTAACATAGGCCCCATTTACACACAGCACTGAAATGAGTCTGAGACCACTTTTTACTTTAAGGAAAGGGGGACAGCACTTACTATGACACGGAGGAGCTTCATGATGATAAAAAAGAATGAGACAAAGTGTTTATTTATTAATAGCGAGCTACGGCAGCTCCCCACGGTTTTAAACAAAATGAGGATATGAGTAAATGATGACAATTTTCCTTTTTGGGTGAACTAACAATTTAAGGTTAAGGAAATGGCATACCTGGCACTGGATATTGAATCCTAACTTTGCATAAATGCTTCAAGTATAGCTCTAAATCTGGCTCAGCCACTGGTGTCTGCAACTTTCCAATGTGCCAAAGCTGTTCTGGTAGAGATTTCCCTCTGTTCTGATGGGATGGTTGTTCCAGCTACCCATGAAGCACTTCAAGTCCAATTTCAGCCGTGGAAGAATAGCATAGTGCACACAAAAGAGCTGCAGTTCATCTGACAAATCAAGCACTCTCTCTTCTTCCATTCTATGCAGTACTTCATAGTACTTACAAGAGACAGCTGAAGAAACATCACACCATAGACGCTCAATTCTAAAATAAAAAAGACACATTAGTATGGTCAAAACATAGCAAAAAAAAATAGCAAACAGTTTGTTTATAGTAAATCATGTGAAGTATTATAGTATCCCACATTAGTGGCATATCAACATTAAGGGCAGGTAGGCTGAAGACCACCAGATGTGGTGCAGTTGTGCACTTTTAGAGTTTTAGTTCACCCAAAAATGACAATTCTGTCATCATTCCAAAGCTGTGGTTGTTTTTCATTACCTAAAAATGCTGTCATCAATTACATGAGGGTGTCATTCAAAACCATAGTTAGTTAACCTTCCCTAAAAATGCTGTCATCAATTACATGAGGGTCTCATGTAGTACGCTGCTCTTGTGAACGTGCATTTGAAGATTAATATTTTATTTTTTGCACAAACAAAGAACTTCATTCGTGTTCTGAAGATGAACAACAGTTCTACAGGTTTGGAGCAACATAAGGGTGAGTAAATGACAATTTTCATTTTTGAGTGAACTAACCCTTTCAGACATAATATGCTCAGCAAGAACATTGGCAATTGCTGCATCTAATCATTAATAAACCTAATTAATATGGAGTTAGCATTGTGTCTTTATTACATGCAAGAAAATAAAAGATCTGAGAGAAAAAAAAGGTTTGAGAGAAAAAGTTATCACACTGATAGCAAAAAAGCATTTCATGAGAGAAAAAAGAATATTTGAGAGAAAAAGTTTTTATACCAATAGCAAAAAATATTTGAGACTAAAAAAAGTTTTGAGAGAAAGTATTTTCTCATAGAACATAAAAAAAATAAATTTGAATTTTTTTTAATTATTTCTGAGAAAAAAAAAATCCCTCTCAAAATACTTTGAAAAAAACTCTCAAATACATATTTTTTGCTATCAGTGTGAAAACAGGGTGAGCATCGTCTTGTCTTGGGAGTCGAACTGAATCATTACACAATTGTTCGGTTCACCTGCATAGATGCGGCCTCTGTCTTATGGCTAGTTTAGTTGAGCACGGACACTCCAGTGTTTGGGTAAGATGATGACACACAGCTGGCTGAGCAAGTTCAGTTTCACCGAAGATTAAACATTAAAAAATAGCACTCATGTTCATGAATGAATGTGTATTATATTATTTGCTTGCTAATCGCTAGTAAAGCTAACCACCTGGTTTATACTATTTTTAAATCAAATGCCAAATTAATGTTTTGATTTAGATAGTTTCACGCCTTATTTAGTGAGAAACGGTATATCAATCACTGTCTAACGTTAGCTAGCTATAGGGTTGCCACCTTCCATGCATACTACCGTTAGTTGAAAGTCGTTCAGGAGGTTGTATGGGGGGGGGGACTGTTCTGTGTTCCGGTTTAAGTTCTAAGCATGTGAATGCAAAACACTTGGTTGTCTTTTTTTTTTTTTTTTTTTTTAAATCTATACAAAATATAATGGAACTGTTCATCATTATTATAACTTCTAGGCCTGGTTTCACAGACAGGGCTTGGATTAAGCCAGGATTAGGCCATAGTTAAAATAGAACATTGAAGTAGCTTTAAGCCTTATGAGTTAGAAGTTAATGATTTGTGTTTTGAGACAAAACCATGGCATATATTTTTGTTTTGTTTATAATGCCCAATAGTTGCCAGATGCTGTCCTGTCAGACATTATTCTTCACGTGGTCCTGGAGGAGGGTGATGCTGCATTATTAAATCTGTCTCTGGTTTGTTCCACATTCAGAAGTCTGGTGTATACAGACTCATTCGAAAGAAGGCACACTTCTGCTGGCTTGAGGGTATGTATTTTTTTTTTTTTTACATATTTGATTAGAGGTTTAAAATGGTGCTATACCATTCAATTTCTCAGTTGCCATGTCTGAATGTTTATCTTTGTAATAATGCTGTTTTTATGCTCCTCATCTCAATATACAGGTGTAACAAAATGGAGAGCCAGGAATTCCTCAAAATGTACACACTGCAGCCCTGTGATGAGGTTTACAACAACTGCTTACCAGGTGTGCAAATTATGCATGAAAATGTGATCACTGCTAGATACATGATGACAAAATGCAATGGGAATAATCATTAATATGGCTGTGCATTCATGTCTACTGTTAATAAAACAATTTAGGTATTAATGTCAACGTTTTCTTATGAATAATAAAATGCAGCAGCTAGAGTTCTTACTAGAACCAGGAAGTATGACCATATTAACCCGGTTCTGTACACACTGCACTGGCTCCCTATCAAACATCATATAGATATTAAAATCTTAAATTATATGAATCTGTTTATCTCTTATTCCGAGGTCACCGTAGCCACCAGATCCAGTATGTATCCGGCCCAGATGGTGGATCAGCACCTAGAAAGGACCTCTACAGCCCTGAAAGACAGCGGAGACCAGGACTAGAGCCCCAGAGACAGATCCCTTGTAAAGACCTTGTCTCAGACGACCACCGGGACAAGACCACAGGAAATAGATGATTCTTCTGCACAACCTGACTTTGCTGCAGCCTGGAATTGAACTGCTGGTTTCGTTTGGTGAGGGGTGGATTTAACCCCGACTGAGCCTGGTTTCTCCCAAGGTTTATTCTCCATTCTGTCACCGATGGAGTTTTGGTTTCTTGCCGCTGTCGCCTCTGGCTTGCTTAGTTGGGGACACTTCATTTACAGCGATATCGTCGACTTGATTCCAAATTATTGCACAGATACGATTTAAACTGAACTGAGCTGCATGATGACATCACTGAATTCAATGATGAACTGCCTTTAACTGAAAAATGAGTGTTTACTATTGTCCTTCTGCATTACTGACACACTATTTTCCTGTTTAATACAGGTGCTTTGACAATCTGTTTTATTAAAAGCACAATATAAATAAAGGAGACTTGACTGTGTTGGAAGATGAAAACGATGAGAGATGCACAAACATCCAGGGTTTTGCAGTGATTGTAGTGACTGGAGGAGTAATAACTCATCAGTTCTGATCTGAGAGTCTTGTAAATACCTCAGGATTGTTGTTAGTGATTCTGATTGATATTTCCGTCTGCTTGCTTGATCATTTAAGCAGGTGTGTGTATATAGCCTTTATAATAAATATACAACATACACCTAGTAAGTGCCTCTCATAAATATATATATAAATGTGTTTGTGAACATCTTTCATTATTTCACACAAACATTAATGTACACGCATGCATTCATACATAAACATTCAGCTGGAAATTAACGTTTAGCCAAATATATATATATTTTGTTTATATTTGAAAAACCTTTTCAATCAAATAATATACAATACTGCCCTTTATACGTATTTAAATAAGTATCAAAAATAATTATACATTTATATTAGCTATTATTTATTTGTCTTGCTGCCGCTGGCTGTCTTCTCTGATTTCCGGTTTTTAGCGACAGCTGCCGTCCGGTTTTAGTGGCAGCCACTTCCTGCTGCCAGCTGCCGATCTTTCACCGAACCCCCTCTGAACAACAGGGCTGACAGGAAACCAACCCAGGACGTCGATGTCACATGATTAGTTTTCTGATGAGTGGGACAGACGTCCTTATCAATGCTGACAGGTTTTTTAGCAGTTCTCCTTGACAGGAAACAGGTCCAGACAATCTAAGCATTGTCCCTCTTCAGCTAATCATTAATGGTGTTCAGATTGTGCAGTTTACTTCTGTGATTGTTCACTCAGGTCCTACATACTAGACCGTGTATTCTTCAGAAAACCGTGATAAAACATTCTATAAAGACTTTGGTGGTTTTTAACTTTACTATAATTACTGAATTATGCTATAGTACACTACAGTTTAATATTTGTATCAATGTCATGTGAGATATATGTTGTAATAATACAACAAGTACCCAGTATGTAGTGTAAAAAATATACTGCATCATCTGTGTTTGATTCTGCTGATCTCAATCACATTCATGATTATTCATACTGTCATCAGTTCACATCAGGATTCAGAAACCAGTTCAGGATCAAATGAGTCACTGATGGACTTTTATTACATTTGATGAGCAGTTTACAATAGAAGTATTAAAGCACACATATTACTCTGTTTATTAAAGATTCAGAACAGTATGAGTGTCTGATCTAGATTCATAACTTCTGTATGACAATGAAAAACTGATTAAAAATTAATAGAAATGTAGTGATGTGAGATTTGATGAGTTTGTGTGCATGTGAACATCAGAAAGAGTCTCTCTATCATTTAATATCACACAGAGACACTGAGCAATCATAATTATTAACCCTAAATCCAGCACAGAGGGGTTCAGTGAATGTGGTGATGAATGTGTGTAAGTGTGTGAGTGTGTGTGTGTCAGAGACGCTGTAGAAGGACAGAGAGCCGGCCGACACGTCCACATACACTCCTACTCTCTTAGAGGATAAACGGACAGCAGGTATATCAGTGTCTTTCTTATTGTGATAGACAGAGAAACTGTTATCAGAGCAGTACAGACTCCAGGATTTGTCATTGAATCCAAACACACAGTCACTCCCTCTTCCTTTCCTGTTGATTCCTTTATATGACACTGATATTTCAGCATCATTTCCGCTCCATTCAGTCTCCCAGTAACAGCGTCCAGGCAGTTCTCATCAGACAGAACGAAGCTTCCCATCAAGAACAACACAACACTGAAGATGTCTGTGTGTTTACAGCTTTGACTAGGCTTTGTGATGGAGGCACGCTCTATACACTATATAGTGCACTAGATCAGCTGTCAGGGACATTCTGTAGTGGATGTCTCGAATTCTGAGTGAACGACTTCATTCCCTACATTCATCCACTACTTTTTACCCACAATTCAGTTCTGATTTCTGTTTTCACTTATTTGTTCCTCTTCCCTGATCCTAGTGCAACTCAACCGTCACACACCATATAGGGGATTAGTGAGCAGGTGAGCGAGTGAGTGATTTCAGACACAGCTTATATTTGTAGGGAGTCCAGAATCTCCTCACTATTCACAGATGTCTTCACTAATATAGTGAAAGCTGTGTTTCAGTGTTAAAGTGTAATGATAGCAGGCTTTCTGCAGCAGCGGGAAAAATGTGTAAGCATTTTAAAATATTTATCTGAATGTGCCAATTAACATTTATTTTTAAACCGTTATTTGAATATGGCAACATAATATTGTGCTTACATTATCTAGCCAATTCTATAGACTATCAGCCAATCACTGTGTGCATAGTTAATGAGCACGCTTGACATCATCCATAGCAACGCTGCTCAGCCCCCACCTCTCTACTCTGAGCTCAAAGACTTCTCTTAGCCTCAGTAAAGTTTGTCTCCAGCAGTTATTTTGTGAACAGCTTTAAGAGAAACCTTTACTGCTATTTAGGAGAACTCTTAGTGCTAAGATAAAATGTTTTGTGAATAATGCCCCTGCTCAAAGATTTATAATATTCTGATCAACAAGTATTGCAATATTGAGAAATATTATTCTGATTTAAAATGAATGTTTTCTATGTGAATATGTAAGCAAACTGTAATGTATTTCTGTAGATGCGCCAGCTGTATTTTCAGCATCATAACTCCAGTCTTCAGTGTCACATGATCTTCAGAAATCATCTTCTAATATGATGATTTTGCTGCTCTGTTATGATTATTACGCTTCAATCATTAATATTGGTACCCTATCAATATAATTTTTTTCTGCTTCATATTTTTGTGGAAATCGTGGATATATTTTATTTTTCAGGATTCTTTGTTGAACAGAAACTTCAAAAGAACAGCATTTATTTGAGATAAAATATTCTGTAATATTATAAATGTCATTTTTGATCTTTTAAATTTGTTCTTGGTGAATAAAAGTATTTTAAAAACGTTTTATTAAATTATGGAATTAAATTGTATTTTGAATGGTAATATATTATGGTTTCCACAAAGAAAAAAAAATGAAGCAGCACAACTGTTTTCTATATTGATAATAATAAATGTTTCTTGAGCAGCAAATCATCATATTAGAGTGAAAAAAAATCTGTTATTAAAAATTGAAATAATATTCCACAATATTACCGTTTTATTGTATTAAAAAAAAAAGTATGAGTGTGTGTGTGTGTGTTAGTGTGCGTGTGTGTGTATTGTGTGTTAGTGTGTGTGTATGTGTATGTGTATGTGTGTGTGTGTGTGTGTGTGTGTGTAGACCTACACTTTCGTGGTCCTGCTCTCATCATCTTCTCTCCTCCATGATCCACTCTATAAACACACAAACACAGGTTCATAAGTTGACACTCATATAATCAGACTGAGTGAATAGTGTGTATATTTGGTGTATATCTGTCCGAGGGGAGGCTCCGAGCTCAGAATACAGCCAGAGAACTCCCTCATATCCCACGCTGGGACAGGAACAGTTAGAGCTGATCAGGGTTTGATGGGCTTTTTAATCTGAAATCGATTGGATCTTCTGCAGCTTTTGAAAGCGTCTGATGAGCATCGAGCGAGCTTCTAAAAGAATCTATGACCATTGACGGTGTTCTGATGTGGTTTATGACTGTTGAGGGAAGGATTGGTGAAAAACTGTCTGCTGGTTTGCTGATTGAACCAGAACCAATGTGAGGTGATTTTGGGATTTTGGTAATAAAACGCTGTCATATTGACTAAATGTCTGGATGCAAACACACTCTTGGCACAGCGGCGAAACACAAAACCAGTGGCTCCTGCAGCTGTACGACTGAACACACTGTGCGCCATGAGCTCCTGAGAAACACTTGTGAGAGTGTGTGTCTCTGTGTGTGTGTGTGTGTGTGTGTGTGTGTGTGTACGACTGAACACACTGTGCACCATGAGCTCCTGAGAAACACTTGATCTGCTAATATTACACCAATTATGTGTATTTCTCTCATGACACTAATTATGAATGAATCATTATTTTGAGTTTTGACTTCTTTCACTGAACTAAACACATTTGTAAAATGGTCTGGCACCGTCAGTAGGCTAATTTAAGTTGTTTTTTCAATCGTAAATATCCACTTCATCAGGGCTGTGTTGTTCTCTGTAGTTGTTTTCCTCTGAGCTCATGCCCTTGATGGGTGTATTTTATCATTTTATTGATTTTTGCTGTTTTCGTTCTGTTGATAAAAGCTTCGTTCTGCTCAGTGTTGCTGTCACTGATCGTTTGGTCCTCAAGTCTTAAAGATGTGTGTAATATTTACATACTCAAGAAAGTATTTAACATTAACATATACTGAACTGAACTTTTAATTGTTGCCTTTGACAAAAAAAAAAAAAAGTCAAAGACTTAGTAAAAGTCAATATCCTCAAAGACAGAGAGACAGAAAAATGAAAACTGTGAATCCATGTATCAGCGTATCTGTGTGGGTGTAGTGTGTTTGTGTTAAGATTGTATTCTGCGTAATGGCGCTACGCTGATGTGGAGAGACACAGAGGAGATTAATTGTTGAATAAAGTCGTTATTTTTGTTTTCTTCACATACAAAAAGTATTCTCGTCGGTTCATAACGTTACGGTTGAATCACTGACGTACTGTATATTATTATGAATATGTTTTTATTTGTTTTCTTGTTTCTGACACTGTTAATTATTTTTTTGTCTATGGGACAGTCTTAAGCCTCCTGGTTTTCATCCAAAATATCTTAAATTGTGTTCCAAAGACGAACAAAGCTTTTACAGGTTTGGAACGACATGGGGGTAAGTGATTAATAACCAAATTTTCTTTTTGGGGTGGTGTAACCCTTTAATAAGCTCTCATTCTGTGCCAGAAAATCTGACCTGTGGTGTGCACCGGTGGCTCGTCTGTGCAAAAGATCCAACAAATTAATGCATTGAAAACACCGATGGACAAAAATAAAGTTTACAGAGTTTCAATGATGATTACAAAGACCAGGTTTTCTCAAATCCAGCACTGGAGCGTCATTGTCCACGGAAAGCTGTAGAGAGAGCTGGAGGAAAAGGTTGAACAGAGGAGGGAGGAGAAAGAGGTTTTGCAGCGGTGGAATCTGGAGCAGGGCTAGTAATAAAGGCAGCAACATATGATAGATAGAACAGAACAAGAAAGACTATTAATAATCTTTGATTGCGCAGAGAAGTATTATAATACTAAAGGCACCAGTATAGAGCGTCACAGAGCGCTTATGCACATCCCGTGCTCAGAATGATGTGCTTGAAACAACACAGAGTCACAGTGTTTATCTGCATAGTCCTCCGAGTACCATAGAACAGTACAACACACAAGCTGCTCTGCTCCAGTTCATCTTCAGTTCTCTCTTCACAGCGCTTCAGTCAGTGTACTGTTTCAGTAAATTAATTACTCCGGGATATTGGTTTATTTCAAACGACGAAGTCAGGATTTGGTGAACTGGTTGAATCGGTTCACTCAAGAAGAACCGTTAAATCAAACGATTCGCTCGCGGAACCGGACATCACTAGTACAAAGGGAAGAGATATTAATACGTAGTGTATTAAATCAGTGTGTTAGCTTATTGCCTTTCTTTGAACAGTTTTAAACCTCAGTTACTGTGCACTCTAAAAGCTCTTGATGGTTTTGACTGCAGTAACCTAACACAACGCACAGTTTGATTGTTGAAAGGAGGATGACAGACAGTCAGCAGCTGAAAAGAGTTTATTTGAACTGAATTTAATGACTTCAATATTAATCTGTACCTCACACTGAACTATGGAACAGCTTCAGAACACTTGAAATATGTGCATGAAAATGTTTTGGTGCTCTATAATGTTTTAGTGCCTTTCGTGGAGCTCAACAACCACAGAATAGTATACCCACAATATCAGATTTGAATCGGTCTCGCAGAAAATGCCAGTATCAGAGCCGATGCCGATCCTGCGTATAGGATCGATGCATCCCTAGTACAAAGAGTAAAGTTGTACTTTGTTCATAAACTTGGAAAATTGTACGTATGCAAAAAAGGTAAGAGGTCTTTCTGATAAGGGCGAGCAAAGTCATCAGCATCTTGGTGTGCG
Source organism: Cyprinus carpio (assembly GCF_018340385.1). Classification (NCBI taxonomy): domain Eukaryota; kingdom Metazoa; phylum Chordata; class Actinopteri; order Cypriniformes; family Cyprinidae; genus Cyprinus; species Cyprinus carpio. Next base: position 100,129 of record NW_024879311.1, on the reverse strand, counting down.
AGCGGCCAAACACGTAAGCTGACACCCGGGTGCTGAAGCTTGGGTCTCATCGGCTGGACCTGGTGGGAAAGAGTAGCTTTGGGGACAGTGGGTTGTGATGGGGATCCAAACTCATCATCAGAAGAGAAAATGTTGGATTTAGGATATTGTAGCGACCGGGGCGAAAGCTGTCATGGGACGGAGGTCAGTTGGCTGTATATATATATATGAATTAGCGTGTTAATTGAATTAATTACAAGAAAAAGCTCTACCTGTGCTAAACTGGTTGCTTAATCAGAACAAGCTCCTCCCAAATGTTGTTAATAAAACATAATTTAATGTAGATCTGCATCATTCACACACATGTTCAGTACGTCAGTATTAGTGTTTGACATACTTGAGTATCTTCAGTTTATAGTTTGGATCCTCCAGTTTGTGTTTGAGCAGCTTGACTCCTGATTTTCCTGGGTGATTGTAGCTCAGATCCAGCTCTCTCAGGTGTGAGGGGTTTGAACTCAGAGCTGAAGACAAATAACCACAGCCTTCCTCTGTCACCATACAGCCAGACAACCTACAGACACACAGACACACACAGAGAAAGATCATCTACAGACACACACACACACACACACACACACACACACACACACACACACACACACAGAGTCAGATCATCCACAGACACACACAGATCGACTTGGCACACACATCAACAGACAGATTATCTACAAACACAAACACACAAAACTGCTCTTGAGTGAAGGATTTTTGTAGCTTTAAGAAGCAAAAAAGTTTAATTCTTACAGTGAAGAGAATGCTGATTTATTTTACAGATGATTATTAATTTCTGTAGTAGGCTGTAAACTGATTGAGACTTGCATTTAAAAAAAAAACATTACAGCACAGTTTGTCAAGTTTGTATCTTTTTATTCTATTGTATTTGTCCTTTGCTTTATTATTATTTTCAATAATTTTGAGGACTTTTTGTTTGTTTGTTTGAAATTCCGCGGGTCTGTACGATGTAAATGTCATAGCAATCTTATTTACAGAAAATACATATTTGATATTTATCACTATCTTTAAATAAATCACTCATATAAAGTTTTGGTCATATGGCCCCCTCATAATCGTGATTATGATTTTTGCCATAATCGACCAGCCCTAACAGACACACACAGTCAGATCATCTACAGACACACACACACACACATTGTGATCAGTTGACTGTAAAT
>NW_024879311.1:96636-97463 GCF_018340385.1 Cyprinus carpio | reverse complement strand
CACACACACACACACACACACACACACACAGATCATCTACAGCACTGGTTCTCAACCGGTGGGGCGCCGACACCCTCCCGGGGGGGCGCGAGTAGGCAACAGGATGGGAGAAAAAAAAACTATTTTTTTTTTCACTAAACTGCTGTCATAAAAATGTATAGTTTTGTATATACATAACTCCTGGATAAAAATTAAAATGTGTTTGGACTGATTTCTAAAAAAAAAGTTTTGAACAAATTTGATTGGTTTGTCGATAGTGAGCGCAAATGTAGGTGATAAACAGTTTTATTAAGTAAGTCATTGAGTCGTTCATTTTAAACGATTCATTCAAACGGCCGATTCATCAAGAGTGAGACAGATGTTTGTGAATGGGTCATTGAATCTTTGACTCAAACGATTTGTTCAAAACACTGAATCATTCAAAACACGATTGAGTGTTTCTGTGAGATGCGCTATGTTGTGATCTTTGTTTGGATTCATCGGATCTATTTTCGCTGCTAAAATAGACCAAAACAGTCATTATTTCGTCTAAAATGTAAGTGACTTAATATTGTTAACTTGTTTTTTGAACTGTCATATCAGTGTCACATTTTCAATCGCGAGGTGATGGTAAATTAAGTGATGGTCAATTGTCAGCTCTCTTGGTCGTCAGGTCGTGTGATGTATGTTGCTGAACTGTATTCAAATGTTATAAATATAAAAACACCACATTTTGAAATTTAATTGCAGTATGTCAGTTTAGTTTATTTGTGTGTGCTGCGCTCATAGACTTTAGAAAACGGTGCTCATTTGTTTGATTCCTCCTCGAAAAGCTGCGCAAGCCTCGA
>NW_024879311.1:96047-96287 GCF_018340385.1 Cyprinus carpio | reverse complement strand
GCCAATGCTACCACCACTTTTTTCCCCCACTTCAAGCACTGATTATAACACAAACAAATCATCTTCGAGATCCGTTTGTGTGCACAGCAAACGAGCTATCAATTGATATGCAGGAACAGCTTATTGAGCTGAAAAGTGACAGTAGACTGAAAGAACTCTTTAGCTCCTGCCCTCTTTCGTCATTCTGGGCAGCATTGATGCAGGAATACCCTCAACTCTGTGACGTTGCCTTGAAGATTC
>NW_024879311.1:95633-95790 GCF_018340385.1 Cyprinus carpio | reverse complement strand
TGGTGCCAATTCCCAATTATAGCAATAGCCTAGTAATGATAATAGGCCTACTGATGATGATGATGATGATAATAATAATAATAACAACAACAATAAGGCATGTAACCTCGTATAATTATATAGCAATAGCCTAGTAATGATGATAGGCCTACTACTC
>NW_024879311.1:93141-95432 GCF_018340385.1 Cyprinus carpio | reverse complement strand
TGGACTCTTCAGTCCATCAGAAATAAACTTTACACCAGAGTCCTGCAGGAGATTGTTACTCAGATGCAGCTCTCTCAGGACACAGTTTGAGGATTGTAGAGCTGAAGACACAATGTCACAATACTGTTCTGAGAGATCACAGCCAGAAAATCTAGAAGAGATTAAATACAATTTAAGAAATATTAAAACAATAAAAACATGTACAGAAGAAAATCTAGAAGAGATTAAATAAAATTTCAGAAATATTAAAACAATAAAAACATGTACAGAAGTTTTTTGCCTTCAAGAAACATTGATTCATATCTGAGATCAGATGAGCTCCTGACTCTTTATTCAACTCATGAATATTTAACATTCTGCTAAATGTAGCAATGTTTTGTTGATTTATATTTAATGTTTTTTTTGATTGAAAAAGTTTTCTGAAGGTATAAAAAATAAAAAAATTTGAGAGACTCTATTCAGCTAATAATGCTTACTGCTGTATTGTTAATTTGATAAATATTTGTAGAATCTCTTTATTTGGTGCTTCAGCTGCATTAGTTTGAGTCAGTGGTGTTCACAGGAACAGTAACTTGCTTTGCTTTATTTTGCTTTTTTGTTTTTTTTTTTATTTACAGCCATTTTGGTTCAAATGAGTTTTGTTTAATAGTTGCTTGATTTGTAGTTTAAGTTTCACAGTAACAGACACAGATGAATTCACTGAGTCACGTATGTGGAAATCAAATCCTTTAAAATTAGCTTAATGAAATAAAAGAGCCCTGAATGAGTGCATGTTGGAATAAAACAGTTGAATTTAATTCTCTGTCAGCTGCTGAAGCTCTTTTAAATGCTTGTTTAGGAGTCCCAAAATTATATTAACATTTATTATTTATTTGACTATTAATCATCATCTATGAACTTACAGCTCTGCGGAAATGAAATTATGATGTCTGTGAGTGACTGCATTAATGTATAGGTATAGTATAGGTTTTGCATTAGTGCACAGAAATTAATTGGATAGAAATGAACTGTTAGAAATGAACTGTGCAAAATACACATTATTACATACAATAAACATGTTTAAAAACATGGGTTGTTTGCAGTGGTGGACGAAGTACACAAATCAAGTACTTGAGTAAAAGTACATATACGAACAGTATAATAAAATATTACTCCAGTAAAAAGATAGAAAGTCTTGTTTTCTGAAAAAAGGTAAACATTCTTCCAATGGCAAGAAAAATAAACAATTTTCCTTTTGAGATTATTTTTCTCACTTCATTGACAATTTTTTAAATTTTTTTTATTTTAAAGGGGTCCTATTATGCTCTTTTAACAAGGTCTTGATTTTGTTTTGGGGGTGTACTAGAACAGCCTCTCATACTAGGTTGTTCAAAAAACACATTACTTTTCACATATTTTACATTATTACAACACCTCTCTCCCCAGTCTGGCATGAACGGCTGGAATAGTTCCTGTATCAAATGAAATATGAAATGCACTGTGATTGGTTAGCTGGGCCAGTCTGTGTTGTGATTGGCAGCACTCGGCACCTGGTCGGGAAATGTTACCATAGCAGCCTGCTGTGAGCTTCAGTGTAAATTCTGCATCAGGATCAAATCAATTTGAGCGTGATTTAAACCTGAATGATTGGAATCACTCTCAGCCAGTCTGTCTTGGGAAAGCTAGCATGTCTTAGACACAGTGACAACACTCGCTGTCTTCTCTAGTGCAGCTCAACCAGGTCTCGTCCCATTCATAGAACTTTGTGGAATTTGTGATGTCGGAAATTATGGGTTGTATTCGTTGTAGTCCAAACGATTTATTTTTTTTAGTTTTTATTTATGTTAAATAAAATATCTCCTTTTGAAGTGGACTTTGAGCTTTGTAACTTTGCAGATCTTTTTTATGCTCAAACAACAACATTACAGACTAACTAAAGATGAAAAAGTGAAAAAGCATAATAGCACCCCTTTAAGCAAAAACTAACAAACTTTTCATATATTTTTTAGAAAACAAGATTTCAAATATTAAATATTTGTTCTAGAAAACAAGACAAAATTCAAGAAACAAGAAATTCATTTTTTTGCAGTGAAGTAAATTATGACGTTCACTATTCACTATTATGAGTTATTAATTTCACAAAACAGTTTAGAGTTTTCTAGAATGAGTGGAAACTAATACTTATTCCTGGGTTTACATCCAACACTTTTAAACTTTAAAACAAATACATAGAAATGATAAAAACCCCTAAAGATAGAAACTTTATATCATCATTACACTATACAGATGGTAGACGACCAAAATGGGTACTA
>NW_024879311.1:92200-92316 GCF_018340385.1 Cyprinus carpio | reverse complement strand
TGTTTCCTCTCACAAACTTAATTTATTTTTTAGCCTGTTTAAAAATAAATAAATAAATAAAAAATAAAAAAAATGTAGCAAACGAAATATAGGCGATTAATCGGTTAAAATTGGTT
>NW_024879311.1:91764-91872 GCF_018340385.1 Cyprinus carpio | reverse complement strand
AAACAAGAAACGAATAAATTAAACCTGCACGATTTAGCTAAATCACTGAAAGTCTAAAGAATGGATGGGTTAAAAAAACGTTCTCATTTTTAAACTCAAGTTCTCTCT
>NW_024879311.1:91311-91391 GCF_018340385.1 Cyprinus carpio | reverse complement strand
TAAATGAATCAATTCAAAACGAAAGCATTATGTAATCTGTGAAGGTTGTATTTCTCTCTAAAGTCACGTCCATGTGGAGA
>NW_024879311.1:86006-91186 GCF_018340385.1 Cyprinus carpio | reverse complement strand
AACAATTAAAACAATGTCAAAGCAAATCAGTGCAAAGGCACAAAAAACGTATTTGGTCCATATATATTCTCAATTTAATCAGGATTATAGTGCTAACATTTATCTGCTTAAACCACAGCATCTCATTCATTACCATCAACTATGAATGCAGGGCCGTACTTAGCTGATTCGGGGCCCGGTGCGAAGTAGGGATCGTTCCTGGGTTGGTGGAGGGAGGGCTTATTCAGTCCGTTTACCCCTCAAGTACGGGGCCCGGTGCGACCGCACCAGTTGCACCCCTCTAAGGACGGCCCTGGCTGAATGTAGTTTACTGATCATTGAAACAAAGTCTGTGCCAATGGTGTTTGGACCTCCTTGGAGAAAGTAGTCTCTTTCTTTTTTTCAGGACGACAAGACGTGGTTCTCTGCAGTTTCCAGCTAAGCAAGAAATCCACTCCCACTGCAGCATCACAAAAGTGCTTCTGTAAAATAGGGAAGAAAAAAAACAGAATCATTTCACATCCATTTATCAAAACTTATTATTATTAACAGGTGAAATATCAGAGACAAGTATCAATTACAATACAATAATATAGCTGCAAGCAGCGATGGCGGGCTCAAGCCGCCAGTGCAAAATGCCAAAACGGTTGCATCAGGGAAAAACTGTGCCCAGAGGGCACATGCATTTACAGTAACCCTCTGGCACTCTCAGGTTTTAAGGGAACCGGGCAATTAACGGGTTTATCCGAAGCATTCCAAGACTTTGAAATCACATACACAGACCAATATTCATTAAGAAAGGAAAAATTAAATGATTAATAAACTATTTATTCCGAACTCCCCTCGCTATTTCAATTCTAATAAAAGTCCTTGGCTGTGGAACATCTGTACTAGAGTTGGCTAGCGAGGGATGCAAATAAAGTCATGCCTTTGTTTTTTGACCCTGTTTGCTATTTTCACATTCACTGGTCACTGAAGCGCTATGGGCAAAGACAAAGAAGGCAACTGAAACAATGTGTGGTTTAAGTCAAGGTGATTATTAGGGGTTCCAAGCCACATTGGTTTGTGTAGATGATGCTCAGTTACAAAATTAACGGGTCTCTTTTCAGGTAAATTATGAGTGCTTATGTGAGTACCATTATATGAAAAATAGATAAATAAATATATGTCCCTTCTTCAATTTCTTTTTTTCTAGCAATGTGATAACTTGAGAAATATGTTGTCAATACTATTAAAATAAGATAAAACGTAACGGTAATTCTTGGATATTGATAGTTTTCTGTATAGTTACTATATTGGGCTTTATTAAGGTTTATGAAAAAAAAAAGAGATAGATATGCATTTTTGATTTGTTTACATAAATGAAACATTTTCAAGTCTTTTAACAGATCTTGAAGTATTTGCTTGCTATCCTGTGGCCACCATTGTGTGTGGAAAAACATTAGCATTGTGGCCTTCTCGTTTTTGAACAACACTTGTTATGAAGGGGGCCAATATGTTTTAAATTATTATCTAATTTACTGATTCTGTATCTTATTTCATGCTTAATCATGAGTTTAATTTTCAGCTTACATTTTTAAGCAGTATTGAATGATTACTATGTGAGTTGCTAAATTTGTTTTTGTTTTTAGAATTATAATACATAAAACTATATAATGATGAAAAAAATACAACAGTTATTGTTTTCATAATATTTTTATTGGACAATTGTTATTTTGAATTGTAAAAGAAGAAGGTTTTTATGATAACAAAAATGGTCATTACTAAAAATTCAAACACTAATTTAAATTATAGTTTTATTTTTCTATAGGTTAAGCACTCCTTTTCAGAAATATACTGCGGAGTAGAAGGTTTTTTTTTTTTTTTTTTTTTTTTTTAAATACTTTTAAAACATTTTAAAAAATAGCTTCCATTTCAAAACATTTTAAGCAGTTTGAACAAAACCTGTTAATATTTATTATAGACCACTGTAACTGTCTATAATCTAAAAAAACAAATTTATTATGAAAATAAAAGTGTGTACACCAAAGTTAAATTGGGACTCTATAAAAGAAATTGCTAACAATAGTTTAATAGTTTTAGTGCATGTTTTAAGTTTATAGGTGGTTAGATGCAAGAAATGGACAACCAAATGTGTAAAAATAATGTCACTGCGGGATTTAGTTAAATATAGATTAATTCTTGTGTTAGAGCAAAATAATAATAATAATAATAATATAAAAACATGAATACATACACACATACCAAAAAAAAGCAGCTAAGACAAATGATTTTCTGTTTTTATAGATTAAAATTGAAGAGACAGAAAGCAGCTGGTAAATGCATTCACTTTAATATTCAAATCTGTGCATCATGATCCACTTCCCAGATTTATTTCTCAACAGCTTATGTTCACATTGGCTGTTTTTAGCTTTATATTCAAGCAAAACTATTATGTATTTTGAAATAATCTTGTACTTGATTTGTTCTGTTCTTGCGGCCGAAAAACCAGAATCAAGCGCCCCCTGAAGCTTGAGAGATCGGGATGTTATTCTGCCTTTAGACAGTCTCGCGCTGTGCGCAGGTCTTTAATTTCCCAACTTAAACAGCTCTCAAAAACCTGAATTTAGCTCTTGTTGTGTTGTAATGCGTGGATTGTGTGCATTCACGTGTAATATTTTTTTTTTAAAAGCTCTTAAAACTATAAAAATACTTTTATTGTGAGCTCGCGTAGAGACTGCACGCGTTGATGCAGCGGTGATTTCTCTCTCTCTGGTCTTTCTCACTGATCTCTGGCCAGACATCAATTATTGAGATCTGACCCGGTAATATCTTGCACATGTTGGTTCAGCTTGTCAGTGTAGATAGAGTAATGTATTTATTTGTCCGTTCTCGTTTAAAAAACTATCCGCGGTGTTCTGGGTAGCTTAGAACTGTCGGCGTATGATGCCCAGCTACACGTGTTCTGGAGCGCCAGAGTTATCGATGTGATGTTCAGCCCTTAGACAAAGAAAATCCTCACAAGCACTCATAAACACTCATTTTCATCTCTATAATATGTTCTTTCTAATTGCTTTTGTGTTGTTCGCCGCAGTGTTTTTACGTAAAGGCTGCAGTTTCTGTGTATATGGAGCTTTCCCTTCAAGCGTTCAGAAGTCTCGCCACCACGACAGGCCGCAGCAAATGTTTAATTTACCAACACTTTAACAGCTCAAAAAAACATCTGAATTTAGCTTTCCCGGTGTTCTCTTATGGAGTGGATTGCGTGCAATGCGCCGAAATATTTTTGCATTTTTGCTGGTCTTAAACAAGGAATAAACTACCGTTTGTTGTGAGCTCGTTGAGACTGAGCTGGCGCCCGATCAGAGCGTGACTTATCTCTCGCCTATCTCTCCTGTTCTCTGGTCGTGACATCACTTATTAATGATTCCTAATCTTTGCACAACATATGATATGTTGGTTTAGCTTGTCCAGTGTGATTTAAATTTATTTATTTATTTTTATTTTTAACCCGATTTAAAAGTGGAAATAGGGGACTCCTCCCTCTCTCAGTCGGGAATTGCTCCTGTAGAGGCGCAATTTCTCTCTAAGATTTCAATAAGTCTCAGCACACATACACTCCTTACACAGAGGGCACTGGCAGGTGACGGAGTGAGATCAGATGTCTGACAGTTTTTTAATTTTCTGCAATTTATCCATACAGTGTTATAAAGTCGATGAAACTATGCATATTTCCTCCAGAATGGCTTTTTTTTTTCTGTATGAAAAAAAGGTTTTTGAAGTGTTTGGGAAGCTGCAATTTAAAAATACAAGACAATTAATGATTCCCTTTTTACTGTTGTTTCAAAAAATCACCACGACAAAACCGTTCAAGCTAGCCAAAATCCATTCACAATTTAAGTTCCTCAATGTTTTGGCATCATGTAAAAAAGTTTGGTGGGTATAGTGTACCTCTCCTCTGAGCAGTATGCATTAATTACCCGCTATATTTTTTCCACAAATCCCACATTCAAATCAAAATAGGCCGCCTTCCTGTTGGTCGTAGCTGATGACTGTAAATTTAGACAGTTGTCAATCTTAATAAGAACAATATATGTACAGAGTTTGGGGGTCTGTAGCTAAAACTAAAAGCCCCCACTTTTACTGACAAAAGGTGGCACTATAGAGTGCCTCCTCCACGCCCTTTTATGAGAAAAAATAATAATAATAAGAATAATCCTTAGAAAACAATAGAGGGCCCCTCGCCCGTGGCTTTCCGGAGCCCTAATAATAAATGGAGTAATTCCAAGGGTCCTGCTACTGCAGTGCTTTCGGGCCTAATAATAAAGCGAAGCAGATACAGAGGTCCTCACACCATCGGGTTACTCGGGCCATAATAATAAGCGAAGCAGATAGAGGTCCTCACACCATCGATTACTCGGGCCCTAAATATAACTGCAAGCAGCGATGGCGGGGCTCAAGCCGTCAGTGCAAATGCCACCCGGTGGCATCAGGTAAACTGTGCCCGTGGTACATGCATTACAGTAACCACTCTGGCACTCAGGTTTTTTAAGGGAGTCTGCCGCAATTATGCGGGTTAATCCGGAAGCATCAAGACTTTGAAATCACGCTACAGAACAATATTCGCTAAGAAAGTGAAAATTAAATGATTAATAAAACTATTTATTCAGACCCTCTGCTATGTTTTTCCAATTCTAATAAAGTCTTGGCTGTGGAACATCTGTAATAGAGAGTCCGGCTAGCTGGATGCAAAATAAAAGTCATGCCTTTTATTTTTTGCCCTGTTTGCTATTTCACATTTCAGTCACTGAAGTGTTGTGGTTAAAGACACAAGTAGCTTCAAAAGAACAATGTGGTTTTAAGTCAAGGTGATTATTAGGGGTGAAGCACATTGGTTTTGTGTAGATGATGCAGTTACAAAATGAAGCGTGTCTCTTTTCAGGTAAATTATGAGTGCTTATGTAGGTACTATTATATGCACAACATGAAAATAGATAACTTCTATAGTGTCCTTCTACACTTTTCAGTAGTGTGTGATAACTTGAGAAATATGTTGTCAATACAATTAAAAAAACAAAAAGTAATGGTATTTAGGGAGATGATAGCTTTGCATAATTACTATATTGGGCTTTATTTAAGTTTATGAAAAAGAATAGATGATATTTATGCATTTTTATTAATGCACATAAATGAAACATTTTCAAGAATCTTTGAACAGATGC
>NW_024879311.1:85598-85775 GCF_018340385.1 Cyprinus carpio | reverse complement strand
GCGAAAAGAATGAATATCTAGCGCATGACCACAGAGAGAGTTGTGAGTTCACATGACACAGAGCAAGAGGAAGCACGTTTTAAGTGCGCGCATTCTCTCCGGGCGAGAGCATGCATCTGAGCACGCGTGTCTGGTTTTGTGACAAAGCAAAGGAAATCTGCGTGCGAGCGGATAGAT
>NW_024879311.1:83248-84600 GCF_018340385.1 Cyprinus carpio | reverse complement strand
ACAAGTTTTTGAATATGTTAAGGCCTCCAAAAACCCCCGGAAGGTTAAAAAAAAAATAAAAAAAAATAATAATAAGAATAATCCTTAGAAAACCAAGAGGGCTCTTCGCCCCTTCGGGCTTGAGCCCTAAATAGTACAATACAATAATAGTTCACTCAAAGCATTTATATGTGCTTTTTTCTCTGAGGTAAATACATCTGCTGTGCTCGTTGCATGAAGTTATCACGTTCATCTGTCAGCTGTCATTTTGACAGTCATAACAACTGAAGCTCCAGTCCGGTGTCAGTGTAAAAGATTTAACTCACTGACATTATATGGCCAAGGTTTGTTATATGACATAAGACAAAATTCAAGGGTGAGTAGATGATTATTTACATTTTGGGTAAACTATAACCCTTTAAGTAAAAGCATTTAACGCACTGTAAATGTTTATATTTTTGTTGTAAAAAGAAAGTCCGTCTTACTGGAAAATAGGTTGCCATTCCTGAATTCCATGCTGATCTCATTGCGCAGGGCTCTGTCTATCAAAATGAATGCACATAAATAGGACAGCACATGAATAAAGGACAGTACAAGCATACCAAAAAAATCATATCTAATCTGTAGTCCATGCTACCCATGTGTCATATTCCAAGTCTTGTGAAGGCACAAATTCACTTTGAATGGTGAACAATTTAACTCATGCAGTATAGAGAGTTTGAGTATACTGAAAAGTTATTTTCAAATATATACAAATGAATATATATGTAGATATTTTGAATATGGAACATACACATACATACATATATATGGATATGTGTGTGTGTTTTATTTTTTTGTGTGTTAAAATTTATGAAATCCAATTAAATTGATGCTTAATATAATGGCTAAATTTGTTCACGAGACATGCAAGAAACAGTTAACATTACTGATATTGCTATTTTAGATTTGTGCCGTTTACAGTGGTTTGATTTGACATCAAATTTAATTTGTGAGAAATGTTTCAGATCGTCTAGGCACGCAACAAAAAAAACAAATATCATTACTAAATAATATTATTTTATGAAATACATATAGTAAATGAAGTAAAACACTTACTTTCTGTGTTTTCCTTGTTATATCATTATTAATTGTTTTTTTTTCTTCACGAGTAAAAGAAAATATCTCTCTGAGGAAAGTGTAGGAGTGCACAACATATTAATGTCGCTATAAATCAATATGATGTTATAAAATATATATTTTAAATGAGGTAAAACACTTACTTCTGCTCTCTCCCTTCTCTAAGTAACACGCGTCTGCACCCTGGTCCGCGCTGCAGCGATTCAAGTCTGTGAGAGACGGTTTATGATGTTATAAAATATATATGAAGCGCA
>NW_024879311.1:82119-82543 GCF_018340385.1 Cyprinus carpio | reverse complement strand
TGTCCTACATGTGGCGCGACGCGGCGCTGCGCTTCTCGTCCGGTGTGCGACCCCCTTTAGGCTCGTTTAGGCGCGCGCAGCATTTAAATATCACCATAAAGTAAAATCATCTTATAAAATACATGTAAACGAGGTAAAACACTTACTTATGGTGTTTTCCTTTGATATGAAACAGATTCCCCGTATTCTCCCCATCGTGAGTGGAAGAAAATATTTCTCTTGAGAAAAAAGTTTTGGAGTAAATGACGTCCTCGTCTGTTCCGCATCGCGAGTGAAAGGATTGTCCTTGAGAAACGTTTATGTGCACACAGCAAATAAATGTCATTATAAAACGATATGATATTACAAAACACATCTTATGAGTAAGATTATACAATTTATTTCGCCGAATTCCATCCTCATATGAGCCGCATCGCGAGCAAAG
>NW_024879311.1:81549-82106 GCF_018340385.1 Cyprinus carpio | reverse complement strand
GTCTGTGAAAAAATATTTCAGATGGGTCAGGCGCGCACACGAGCAAATGTCCCGGATGTGACTACTAACACTCAACAGTGTTAATAAAGGTAACTCTGCGTATTAACACCGGCCAGAGGGAGCTGTTTACACTAGCTAGTGTTAATCCTTAAAAATTCAACACCACAACTTTAACACTTTACTCTTAAAGTCCTCAACACTAGGATTTCAACACTGGATAATTTGCTGTGTGCATGTGCTTGAGCGCAGAATATATTAAGGCTCATTATGGATTATAGATGTAAATTTAATATAAACCTGCGATTAGTTGAATAATGACAAATGAACGACTAGTAACTAGAAAATCTTACGTGGGAAGCAGACCTATTAAATACCCTCTAGACATCTCTGTTAAAGTTTTTAAAGCATTTTATACGCGTCGCATAAATTCTTCTTTCAGAACGGTCTGTAATGGAGAGATGCTTTAACACTGTTTTTTCCTCTGAAACACAAAAACGAAAATTGAAATAAATTATGTTTTGAGAATGGCCAGCCCTTCTCTGCAGATATTGTTGTTT
>NW_024879311.1:80004-80123 GCF_018340385.1 Cyprinus carpio | reverse complement strand
TTCTGCAAGTTTGATACCCTCAGAAGACACTGTCCATATGAAAGACCAAGAGATTCACACCTTCACGACCCCCACAAGTTATACAGAACTGCCCCCCAACCCCCTCCAGCTGAACTGAG
>NW_024879311.1:79486-79766 GCF_018340385.1 Cyprinus carpio | reverse complement strand
GCTTTAAGACCAAGCGGAGTCCTCCATCAGCTGCTCCCGCTTCACAGCACGCGGGACTCGCGCAAACTGACCCAGCTTCAAAGTCCACAAGTTTTGATTTAACTAAATCAGTTTGAGCGAATATAACTTACTGATCATGAGCCCAACATTTAGCAAGACAGAAAAACATTCAGTCTACCTGAAGGAAGATGTATTTCATTGTAAGTTAATGCTGTTAAATAGAGAGTTAAAATGGAGAGAGATAAAGAGAGATAGAGAGAGTAAATAGAGAGTTAAAATG
>NW_024879311.1:79347-79422 GCF_018340385.1 Cyprinus carpio | reverse complement strand
CAAATCCAAACACCAGAAGCAACCTACACTCTCAGTGTTCTTTCATTGAAAAGTATGTTTTTTTGTTTATTCAAA
>NW_024879311.1:79009-79230 GCF_018340385.1 Cyprinus carpio | reverse complement strand
GGTTGAAATAATATTTTAGTTCAAAACTTTAAGTGCCATTGTTTGAAAAAAAATGCTTTATTGGCCAACGTTTCATAGACCTTCAGTTGTTATTTTATATAATATTTTAACATTTGTAATTTCACAGTATTTTCACCTCCTAAATCACTAACCTTTAAAGTCACAATTCTATAATGGTAAAATTTACTCAGGCCGATGGCACTTTTAATGACATTATTTAT
>NW_024879311.1:78430-78503 GCF_018340385.1 Cyprinus carpio | reverse complement strand
CCACAAAGCACAGGCAGAAGTAGCCTAATAATTGTAAAAAAGGAGACATTTTAATTATTTATTTATAAACAAC
>NW_024879311.1:74618-77558 GCF_018340385.1 Cyprinus carpio | reverse complement strand
AAACCACAATTTATTTTGAATTATATAACACATAATTCATATTATATAAATAATACTGCACACATATTAAATGTGTCAAATCTAAAATATGGTGTAATACTTTGTAGCTTAGATAAAAAATATAAGCACAGGCTCAGGCTTGACATTTATCCTGCTTGAATTCATTCTAAGAAATGCACATAACTTCATAATTACCAAACTTTCATCTGTGAATATTAAATATTTTAACTATAGTGTTTTTGTTTCATTTTCCCTGACTGCAGCCGTCAAATGTAACACATTAGCGAGGCAAAACTGACGTCTATTTGCGAAAATGTGTTTTGATGCGCTTGTTTGAAAACTTGTGATTAAAGCGCCACTCAGAGGTCAAAAGGTGCAAATGCACTTTGCAGACGCCGCGGCGGCGGTACGAGCGGCGGTAGAAGCAACGTTTTGGATGTCCACCTACTGTATATCATCATATCGTCTATACAGAGATAGAATTGTTGCATAATTCCAAATAAATAGAATGAGATCCACAAATACGAGTTTCACAAACATGAGTTAAATTCCCTGCATGACGCTTTTCTCTTATATTTCTATTTGAGCCAATGCAGATGATGAAGTTATTTCAGGACGAGATCCTGATGGAAATATAAAGAAGTCTTACACTCCAACAGTCTTTTGGAAACAGGGTTATTTAACCACACAAACAGCGCTTCAGCTCGACTGAACAAAGTGTTCATAGAATGCAGTTCCTTACAGGAGTGTGAATAAATGAATCTGCTCCAGACCTGATTGTAAAGCAGAACCTGATTGGCTACAGAGAGAAAGTGCTATGATTGGTCAGCGGAGTGTGGCTGTTATCTGATTGGCTTGAGCAGACGGTGGGTGGAGTCACACATTTGTGGATCGTCAGCATCTTGATGCTAGAAATGTTTCAAAATCCACAAATGCACAGAAAGACATTCACAAATCAATGCCATGAAAAGTTGTGTTTGTAGAATAAAAAGATATTTGTGAACATGGTTTTTATCTGCAAATAAATTTGATTTTTTTGTGTGTGGATCTCATTCTATTTATTTGTCCATATGTTTAATTTTTGTTAATCTCTTTACATTTATTTGTGGATCATAATCTATTTATTTGGAATTATGCAACAATTCTATCTCCATGCGCCTAGCCCTAATATCAGTTATTAACATAATCAATATTCCTCATCGCTAATATTTATGTATATATGACATCATTGTACAATAAAAATAGTTTCAGATCTCAGAAGCTGCTTGTCACTGCAGAAGAGTATTTGATGATTTAAGCTGCTAAAGGACTGTTTTCTACTGTACGCTACACAGCACTGCATCATATTTAGACTGTATTTCACTGTATTCTTGCCATAAGATAAAATAAAGCTGGTTTACTTCACATCGGATCATTAAAAGTGTCACGTGTTCAGTGCATGGATTTCTATGCTGAATGAATCAAGGTGAAACATCAATCAAGGTGTTTCAGAACTGCAGAATTACTACCACATCTCTGCATTAATCCAAGAAATCAGCAGATAAATGAGTAAATGAGAAGAAGGAGCAGGTTTGTTGTGGATCTGAACCCAAGTTCCTGACATTGTTGAGTACAGCAAAGCGCTCAGAGCACGACTACTGATGAACTTTTCCTGAAACACACAGAAGCACTTTTCCGCAGCAGCGTGTCTGCTAATGAGAGAGAAGCTCTTCATTCCTCTCTCCTTCGTATACAATCATAAAGATCAGTCATCAGTGGTGTCCGCACATCATTGTTTTGAGCTGACTGTGAGATCTGATGCTCTAGAGCTGGATTTGTGTTTATTATAGTCTTCAGATCCTGATCTGATATATAGACCTAGTTTTATTTCTGTGTTTGGACACTAATGTTGTGAATCAGGGCTTGTTCTGTAGTCCTTCACAGAAATGCGTCACATCTGAGTTTGTAAAAGTCATTTTCACAAAAGGCAGACGTGTAAATGGATATTTAACACAGATCTCATTAAATGACAAACTTTCTCAAACTCTTAACTCTCATTATTGTATCTTCATTGAGAGTGAAAATGTCTGAATGTCAGCTTTACTGATCAATGTGTGGAGCGTCTCTTTGCTGCAGCTGCTGCTGATTTAATGAACGAGTTTCTCATGTGACGGGGTTGTTTTTACCCGCGCCGCTAACACACCTTTTACTCTAATATCTACTGTATTAAAAACACATGCTGTGACTCCTTTAAGATTCTGGCCTGTTATTCAGGAGAAAATCTCTCATTCAGGAACATTTATTTTAAAGGAGTAAGATTCATTATTAAATATGATACTTTAGTTCATGATGAAACACTCACAGAGCTTTTCTGCAGTTGATCACAGCTGGTATCAGTCTTCTTCTCCCCTCAGCTGATGTCTTGTATTTCATGGTGTTCAGTTCATCCAGTGGCTCCTCTGACATCTGAAGCATGTAGGAGATTGTTGAGCACTGAGCAGCAGAGAGTTTCTCTGAGTGTTTGTCTGATTTCACAAACTCCTGAATCTCTCTGAACAGAGTCTGATCTTTCACTTCCAGCAGACAGAGGAACAGATTGATGGACGGATCAGCTGAGAGATCATCATCATCACCATCATAATCTTCATCTCCCCTGAACCACTCTTTAATGTCCTGTGTGGTTTCTCTGATGCTCTCTGAGCTGTTCTCTGTGTGTGTCAGTAGCTCCTGTAAGAGTCTCTGATTGGACTCCAGTGAGACGCCCAGCAGGAACCGCAGGAACAGATCCAGACGTCCATTCTCACTCTCGAGAGCTACATCTACTGCTGATGTTAGTAGATCATACAGAGACTCTTCACGGATTTGACTGTTAGACAGTGAAGATCTGAATTCACGCAGTGGCTCCTTGTTCTTTGTTAAATAGCAGTAAAGCAGATAGAAAGCAGCGAGAAACTCCTGAAT
>NW_024879311.1:71984-73910 GCF_018340385.1 Cyprinus carpio | reverse complement strand
TTTGTGAATAAAACATGGAAGGAACAGCAGCACATTTAAGAGAGAAGTGTCAGTTTAATATACTACTGTTAAATACAGCATATTTACATTAAAGTACAACACATTTTCTAGAATATAGGCTACATTTCATGAACTTCTTATTTGCTACGCTAGTAGTTTTTGCTGTGGTATCAAAATTGAAATTGAGAATCGTAAAATTGAATTGGTATCTAACATGTTGGTGTCAAATAATCTTATTAATTAGTATAAAATATTAACTAACTAGTTCACTGGAGTGTTATTACAAACAATAATAACAGCAACTATTTTATTTTTGTATGACAATCGCATAACAATATGCATGACTAGTGTTGTCACGGTACTAAAATTTCAGTATTCGGTACCGATACCAGTGAAAATCCACGGTTCTCGGTACCAATTTCGGTACCAAAGCAAAACACAAAAACATGCTAATTAAACAATTTGACTATACTTTCATTTAATTCAAACTGTGTACGTATTTAATTTTAAAGGGTTTTTGAAGACATTTTAGAGTTATTCAGCGAAGAATAACATCTAAGTTAGCTAATTTCTTTAAAAAAAAAACCCAGAACTGCTTTTCTGACTGATATGACACAATGTTAACCATTTGTTCATTCTTTAAAACGCATATTTTAGATTCATAATTCATTTAAAATCCTTTTGTGTGTAAAAATAGTAAATAGCATCATGTCCTCGTTTTTTTAACCTAATAAAAGTTATAGGAGCATTAAATAGTTAATAAAGAAACTTCATTCTAATGCTCATTATATTTATAGTAGTTATAATTCATTATACGATTAACTACTCTAATAACAGCATTCATTTCAATCCGACATTCAAATTAAAATATATTTAATAATATTCATAACAGAAGGTGTTTTCCACAGCCTTCCACTCTATTTTTGGCGGCATATATATGCAAATTCATTTTCTGCCAGCAGGAGGCGCTTGTAGAGCGCGAGAGAAGTTTCCTCAGTAACAGCTGTAATCAAATAAGCGCTCCTTTCCTTAATTCCTCCTTTTGATGTAGTCTGTCTCAGCGCTTTTCTGAAGAGAGCGCATCTGCGCTACTTTCAGATAGCGCATCAAGAACCGGGTTGACCGGGCACCCGGTCCCACCGGTACTTTAAAAAACCTGGTACCGTAATGTTTTCATTTTTTTAGTACCGACTTGGTACCGAAGTACCGGGTCTTTTGACAACACTATGCATGACAATCAGAAGCTGTGATTGTCATGCGTATCTTTCAGTGAAGCACGGTTCTGTGATCAGCAGTAAATCTCAGAAACTTCAAATACGCCTCGCAGAAGAAACCCAGGAGATCCCTATAACACTAGCTGAATAAATAGAAGATTTAACTGCTTTCATTAATTCGACGTGACAAATAAACACACGACTACGACATTATATGGTTTATCGGAGTTCATCTTATTATAATGTTTATTATAATAGAGTATATAATAATGCAAAGCTAATCCACATAACCTTTATCACTGCTTAGAACAGGGGTTTTCAACCTGTGGGGTGAGCATCAGTTAATTCAGAGACGTTCCCTTGAGGATTTATGAATATGAGTCATCATATCTTTAGCCATCCACTAGGGGGCGATCTGACTCCCGCTGCTAGTCGACAGGTAGAGCAGAGTTGGCTCGAGTATCAGTCACGCTTATTGACAGTGTAAGATGATTTACGGTTAGCCGTGTCAGCATGTTGTTATCTCAGAAACACGCTCAGACATCACACTGAATCAGGTAAACTGGTTATATATTTATGTTTCAATATAATTACACACGCTATACCAGGGACGCTTCTAAACCCTTATTAGGTGGTTTTCAGCCCCCTATCTGTCACCTTAGCCCCCCAAAAACTTAACGATTAACTTATCTTAACGATCAGGCCAGTGCTG
>NW_024879311.1:57828-71940 GCF_018340385.1 Cyprinus carpio | reverse complement strand
TGGGGGGGGGGGGGTGCGCATGTCCTAAAAGGCTTAGAATACTAGGGAATATATTGCGTGTCTTATTCTGTGTAAGAAGCCACATCATCTCACAGAAGGATTTATCTCAAACACTCGAGTGACGTTATGAAGAGACTTTGGAGTAAAAACATGTTATTAAATGTGGTATTTTCACATGATTTCAGATGGAGCAGCATTTCCTACACAGAGCTGTAGTTTATTGAGAAGCTACACAAACAGCTTTCATAATCACGAACGATTTCTTCGATGTCATAATCGTGTGATTATATCATCTGTGATTATGAATGAGATATTGTGTAGTTTGTCAGTGAACTACGGCTCTGTGTAGTAAATGCTGCTCCATCTGAAAGCACCTGATGGAGATTTACTACTAATCACAGAACCGCTTTACTGACAAGATGAGCATGACAATCACATTCGATTAATCAAGCAGCACTACAATTAGTTCAGATGATGTATGATGTTGTACGAGTCAGTCTATTGTCTCCAGTACGGGACAGTGTCTCACCTGGGGTCAGAGGTCACTGGTTCAGCACTGAATTTAGGAGGATTAAACATGGATGCGTCACTCTTCAGAGACACACAGCTGGGATCTGGAGATGAAGATCTCTCACTGATCTCCATGATGAGGAACTGATTTGAGGTCTGTCAATGAAAAAACAAAACAAATAACACTTTGACCACATCAGTGGAGGAACTCAGTGCTCATGTGTTTCAATCCCTGTTCAGAGGGTGAGTGTGTTTTATGCTGCTGTAATCTGACATCAAGTTTTTTTGTCAGCCGACATATCCAACAAACTAACTGATAATAATTTATTTTAGTAATAATGTATTTTTCTGATCATGCAGCAGTGTAGTGATTCTGTGCTTGTTTAGAATATAAACTAGTGATACCTGACTGACAAATCTTCACTGTTTAGAAAGACGTGTTTTTATAGTATCAGACCAGAGTTTAATACATCACCATCACTTACACACAGTTTCTCTTTAGAAATAATATTTGTGCAGAGAACATTCTTATTTTTTTGGAATAATGAAATGAGTAACGGTGAGCATTAAAAACTGTGTTACGGCCTTTTTTACATCGTTACATTAAAGCTGAAAGAATATTTGACATTAGCTTCATCATTTAAACATCATAAACCTGCTACTTTAATAGCTTGTGCAGATCAGAGGCTCGGATCTTTGAGTCTCCTTCAGCAAAATAAACAAATCTATGGGGCCAATTACTATTAAAAATAAACTGACATTAGGAATCAATGTATTTCTATATGCGTGTTAACATAATTCAGCAGCAAATGAAGACTGACGACAGGATGTGATTTTTCCAATTTTTTTTTTTACTTCAATTTCAGTTTAATAAGAAATAATTAAAGACACATAAATCACTGTTTACACAACTCACTTATATTACACTGCTCATTTATATCACATTACTCACTTACATTACACTGCTTACTTAAATTACTCACTTATATTACACTGCTCCCTACTATCCATATGCATCTTTGCTCTTTCGTTTTTTTTTTCACCTTCTCCGAGAGATGATGCATTTCGGTGACACCTGTAGTTGTCCATGCAATGTCCGTCATGCTCTCGCGATTTAACAAAATACATCTGTAAATTAGCAGAATAAAGCGTCAGCGATGTCCGTCACGCTCTCACGATGGAACAAAATGCAGCGGTAAATTAGCAGAATAAATTTTTTGATACTTGTTTGATTTTTAGATTTGGTCTTGGTTGTCCTAATTCTTTAATTGCCAATTTATCCTTATTGCTACAACGAATGAATGGTATTTCTTTCAATGACACGATAGAATTAATCTGCGCTGAGGTAACGTTCACTGTGATGTCGATCAAGTTCAGCTGACAAAGGCATAGCTGTCCCCGTCTTTTTTCACATTCGATAAAGATATTAAAGTAGTTTTTAATTTTTTTTCTTGTTGTTAAAATTCTAAATAGTTTTTAAATATTATTGGATGTCACTATTCCCACCAGTCGTTGCACAAGTTAAGGTTACGCACGTTAGGGCCAGGAACTCATTGAGATTGCATTGCAGTGCCTGCAGTTCGAAAAAAAATGATCTTTGAATGGAAGTCTATGAGAGCACTAAATCGCCCAAAAAGGGGCGGTACTACAGAAAACGCGACTCGACGCTGATTGGACTATTTAGAGGCAGAACAAACAGACTAGAATAGTGAAAGCTAGCATGACACTGTGGTTGAATGTAAAAGAAAAAAATCCCTTCCTTTCCTTTGGTGGTGCCACGCCCAATCGCCCTAATGGAGAAACCGCCACTGTGTCTATATATATATATATATCTACATTTATCTTGGTACTCAAGGGCCCCATCAGTCAGGAATTCATCCCTGGTTGGGAGTGTCAAGATCAGTTCTCAAAGACACGTTCTGTGTTCTCGTGTTCTTCTGAGTTCTTCTTTCAAGATCTGTCTCCTCGAGAACACCCTCTTTAATTTCACTGACGTCACTTATTTACAAAGATTCAGTTTATCATCACTTGATTATAAGGATTTCATAGCTTTTCATAAAACTGTGAACTGATTTTATATATATTTTATTTTTATTTTTGTTTATTTCATTAATTATTTTGTTGTTTTTATGTTTATATAATTGTTTTGTTTTTGTTTTTTTAATGGATGAGCAGCCCTGAATGAAAATGAGCTTCCAGGAGCATGCTTTAGCCTGGCCAGGGGTCCGTTTAATATAATTAAATATAATTACCTTATTAAGAAATGTTTCTATTCGTTTTAATCCAAAATGTTGTAGGTGGATGGTGGTACTCTAGACTGCATTGGATGGATTCCGCACAGGCTGTTTTAATGCTGATCATGTGTGTGTGTGTCTTTACACAGAAACTACACAGAAACTACATCATGTAAATATAGCCGAGAAATGAAAAACACAGGAACTCACAGTGAGTCCAGCTGCAATATCATGATGACATCATTGTTTATTATTGCTCTTGATTTTGTAATAATGATTATTAATTTTGATTAATAGAAAGTTTTTTTGAGGGGATCATCTCATATTCTGGTCTGTGTTAAATATAACTATACTTTGACATTTTGTTGTACAACCTCCCACACTCACACCCAAACATTCATATGTGTTAACATATATATAGAAAAATAAACCTCTGTTTCAGAATGCTTTCTCTGTACAGGTGGTGAAATGCAATAGTAACAAAACACAAAGTATCATCAAATTTTAAATTATTTGACTCATTAATTGAATAAAATATAAACTCTGAGGGAAGCGGTAGAATTAGTCTTATTGGTCAGGTTTCTGTTCTCACAACTAAACCACTCTTATTCCCAGAGAAAGATAGAACTGAAAACTGAAATAAAATGTGTTTCTTGAGCTGAGATTGATCTAGAGGGAATTTTGTGTTATATATATATATATATATATATATATATAAATATATATATATATATATATATATAATTATATAATGAATTAATTAAACACAATTTGGAATTCAAGTCCACAATTTTTTGTGTTGTGTCATTAGTTGTGTCTTAATTTGTTAAATAATTATTACACAAATAATATAAATTAAATTTCACAGTATTTATTTTACTCTATAATTTACTATTAATTTATTCTTCATTTTGTCTATTCTGTATTATTCCACCTTTGATATTACATATTATTCTTCTTGCTATTATTCATCTATTGTTGTTCATTTATTTATTATGGTATTATTCATATTATAGATATACTTTGTGCTATTATAAATCTATTATATCATTTATGTTATTGTACTGTTATATTATTCACTTTACTACAAGCTGAGCTACATATTTATATGTCTGTGGGTTGTACACTCGAAATCAGAATGAATTGTGGGTAAAAAGTAGTGGACGAATGTAGTCAGAATTCAGACATCACTACAAAATGGCTGACAGCTGATCTAGTGCACTATGTAGTGTATAGGGAGCGGTTTCAGACACAGCTGAGTCTTTATGTGTCGCAACAAATCGAGGAGGATTGAAACAAATAAACTGCGATGTGTGTTCAGTTCTACCTTCTAGTGCTTTTCAGATAAGACTTTTTTATTCAATTATACTCATCCACTAAGAATTTATTGATCTTTTTTCGCGGCTGAATATCTGTCTAATATCCGTCGAACCAATTTTATATCTGTCCTTCTTTCTAGATCTGTCTCCTCGAGAACACAAGTCCGTTCTTGACGATCTTTGAACTGAGAAACAGTCTTAACATAAAGTCTCGCGCAGAAAGATGAGCTCGTCACTGCGCTCGGTTACATCTACATCATTTTAAACTGCGTCACAACAACTCCCTCAAATATCCCTTAAAGTGTGAAGACATTCTACAATAATACATGATATTAGAAGCTGAGAACTCAACTTACCGTCAACTCTGAGATCTGAAGAGAAGAATTTTAACTCTTCAAAATACGCGTTTACTCTCGAGTTTACTTTCGAGTTTACTTTCGGTTTCAACACAAAGGAGCTCCTTCTCTCCGCAGACTGCAAGAGAGGCGTAACATGACGTTGTCCAAATCACACAGAACCACGCGAGATGTCAAAACGAGATGTTGTCTGCGAGAAGGCCGCTTGTGTGGAGAGACAACGGTGATAATATTAGAAAGCAATATATCAGCAAAAGGTGTAAAGACGCTATCTCCTGGTTTTATTGTTTGTCTCAAGATGCACATCAGTAGTGTTTTAATCCAAGGCGCGTTTATAAAAGCTACTAAAATGTCCTAATTGAACTAAGGCCTAACCTGGCTTAATCTAAACCTGTCTGTGATCTACATAATACAGCATATTTGTGATTTTGCTGTAAAAACACATTGTATAATGCATCACTAACAGAGGAGCTCCATTAAGACATCCATTAAGACACCTAGCCTTTACAGAAATATTACAATTGAAAAACACATTGTTACAGTTTTTTATATTTTAAAATAAAACAATGTGTTATTTGAACAATTAGACCTTCTTGTGCCATCAATGTGGCAATGTTTGTTTTTAATTAATTAAACAAAATTCCAAGCACCACAAAACTGCTCATCCCACAGCCACGTACAGAGGGAAAGTGCTTTATTTTGAAGTCAAAAACAGTTTTTCATTCATAACTATCAAATATATGATAAAAATGGCATAATAAAACAAAATGCTGAATATATACAGTATATAAAATATATAATGAAATCAGTGGACCACTGGAGTTGTTACCGTTTAACAAAAATCTGTTATTTTGAAATAAAAATCAGACTGATGACATCACTTCCTCCTTCCTGTTTTCTAAAGATCTATGAAGAAAGGCCCATGTGAAGTCCGCCGTTTCTTTTCTGTTATCAGCGAGTTACATCAGTCATTAACTCAACATGTAAATGCAGTATATCACAGATAAATCACAGAGGAGACGGACTCTTGTCTGGATGTTACAGGAACACATGAGACACACGTGTGTTTATCTGCTGCAGAGACACTGATGAAGAAATGCTGACATCACAGGGTTTGTGTGAGTACACTACAGAAATTAATAAAACATTTTAAATCTTAACTTTAATTTTAAACAACTATTACAGCACTTTTCTTATTCTTGATTTCTGTGCATTTGCTGCAGATCTTTTGTGGTGGTGACATTTGTGAAAAAAAGGGAAAACCTGAAACAAAAGGATAAAGTAAGATCATTTTGTTACTTCTGATACACAGATCAGATGACATTATGCTGTTAAAATGACTGCTTTTGTTTTGTGTGTGTGTATTTTTGCAGGATCTGAATGTCTGCAGACTGGTGTGAGCAGTGAGGATGGAGAAGACCACAGCATCATCCTGGAGATGATCGAGAGTCACCCATGAGACGCTCCATCACTCCAGCTCTTACTGTCTCATCAGGACCAGATGCTGCTGTGGTCTCTTCATCCTCACTGACCCCAGAGCAGCGAGAGCATCCAGAGAAAGACCAAAACACTCTGAGGATGTGATTTTGGTAAAGTTTGTTCTGCTGGTTTCTGTTTATACAACGAAACTGACTTTCAGAAGCTTCAAAAGCATCATCATCAAAAAATCTTTTATCTGAAGTGACTGACAGTGCTCTTATCACAGAGACCCACAATCCCCTGATTAACCTGGAGAAAAGAGCCTTGCTCAGGGACACACTGGTGGTTTTGAACCAGCAACCTTCTGCTCACCTCTTCAGTGGTTTAACACACTACAAAAGTAATAAAGCTACAACAACAAAAATGCATGTAATTGTAAAACTGTTGTTGACTTGTATATGTGTGTATTTATTGTGATACTTTTATTCATTCCTTTACTCATTTATTCATGTTTCTTATTGTTGTCTGTAAATAAAATATATTTTATTAATTCATGTATTAATAGCTTGACTTAAAATGCATTCACATCGACTGCATTTGTTCAACTGGTGTATATTCATGTATAGCTACAGTATGTCACGACATAAATTACATTTAGCTTGTTTTACTAAAATTTACTTTATTGTTATTATTGCATGTAAGTGTTGGGGTGGGCAAATGATGCAATTCATTATGGGGTAATCTTTATTTTCGAGTAGTAATACTTATATTTTTAGAGTATAAAATCAACAGTCTTCTGCAAAGGTGAGATCTTCGAGCAGCTGATCGATGTACGCTTTGTGCAGATATTTCAGAGTCGCTGAGAGAAACTGTACTGGACTGTTGAGTTAGTGATGCTGTGAGGTGTTCCTGCACCTGATCCACGTTTTTATTATTATAGAACTTATAATTACATAAAATATCAGGGTAAGATGGTTGTATCTAACAATGAACAATCATAATAAAACAGTAAACTAATATTTAATGAATCCATGAGATATTATACACAGAAAAAAAGCACAGTGACGAGGTTAAATATCTTTGAATAATTTATGAAGCTTTTTTAGAAGCCTGAGGAAGAAACGAGCTTAAAAGCCTGAGGGATGAAACGATAGTTAAATTAAGCCACTTTTGCTTGTGGATGAAACATTTTGCACATAAAATAATTAACAAAATATTCAAGAGATGACGATTTTGGGTTTTCGTAATAAAAAATAAATAAAAAATGCTTTAAGGATAAAACTTGATCACATTAGTGGAGTTAAAAATATAAAAAACTTTAACAGTATTGGCTAAACTACAACCACAAAATAAAACAGCAGCTGTTTCTGCAACAAGACCACAACATGGGCAAGTTTCATCATTATCAAGATACTTAATTAAACCTGTCACTCATATCTGTCATATCTTTTAATTTTGTGCTTGTTTTAACTTCGTAGGTCACATGATCAATGTAGCGGATGATATCCAAATCGCATTTATACTTCACGCATTCAGACTGTAGAGTATGTACTCTTTTAGCGCTTGTTAAGTTAGTACTTATTAAAATTAAGTGCCTACTTAGAGAGTATGCAGTTTCAAACGCTGCCTGACAAAATCTCGTTTTGACATCTCGCGTGGTTCTGTGTGATTTGGACAAGTTCAAGTTACGCCCCTCTCTTGCAGTCTGCAGACAGTCCCTTCTCCAAAGAAGCCCTCCTCTTCTTCCTCTTCTATCTATCCGGCAGTGTAGAGCATAGACATATAAATACCTAGACACCTCATTGGGAGTTAGAGATTTCGTAAATGTCGTTGACATATTGTATAAGTCGACTCCATATTGGGGAGGGAAGTTATTATAACTGACTCATCTGCAGCTTGGGCATCTACAGACCGTCACACGATAATAAAAACAGATCTCGGGGTATTATCTTTCTCAGGTAAGACTCAACAGTTCTTTCTGGATGTTTTTGGTCATTTTTAACATTATGTTGACAGCTTAATTAGCCACCAGTGTCAGACTATTAATAGATAGAGATATCTGCTAGTTAGCCGTGAAAGCTGAGACTTTATAAGAAATCACAAGTTTAAATTAATTCTTTTTAAGTTTTAATTTTGATTTGTAGTTTATATCATAAACTAAATGGTGTTATGAGCACAATATGTACAGTGAGCACTTTGACCAGACAATCTCAGACTGTCAGGATTTTTTCCTTCTTAGCCAATTGTAAAGAGGACAAGGAAAGCTGAAGAAAGCTGTTCTCTGCATTTCCAAGAGACAAGACTATAGTTCCACAGACTAATGTTGTATCTGTACTAGTTAAAACCCAGAGCAGCCCTGAATGAATGACATATTCAATATCAGAATCACCCTGATCATATTCTCTCTCTCTTCCCGGAATAGACTTCCAGGAGCATGCTTTACCTTTGTAAGGGTCATTTAATATAACTAATATAATTACCTTATTAAATGTTTCTGTTGTTTTTGTCAAATATTTGGAGGTGGATGGTGGTACTCTAGACTGCATTTAAGATGATTCACACAGGCTGTTTAATGTTGATCATGTGCTGTGTGTGTCTTTACACAGAAACTACATCATGTAAATAGCCTAGAAATGATAAACACAGGAACTCACAGTGAGTCCAGCTGCAATATCATGATGACATCATTGTTTATTATTGCTCTTGATGTTGTAATAATGATTATTAATTTTGATTAATAGAAAGTTTTTTTTGAGGGGATCATCTCATATTCTGGTCTGTGTTAAACATAACTATATTTTGACATTTTGTTGTACAACCTCCCACACTCACACCCAAACATTCATATGTGTTAACATATATATAGAAAAATAAACCTGTTTCAGAATGTGTGTTTTCTGTACAGGTGTGTGTAATGTGCATTATAGAACAACTAAACCACTCTATTCCCAGAGAAAGATAGAACTGAAAACTGAAATAAAATGTGTTTCTTGAGCTGAGATTGATTCAGAGAAGTTTGTGTTATATATATATAATTAATGAATTAATTAAACACAATTTGGAATTCATGTCCACAATTTTTTGTGTCGTTTCATTAGTTGTGTCTTAATTTGTTTAATAATTATTACACAAATTAGTATTTTAAAATTACATTTCACAATTATTTATTTTACTCTATAATTTACTATTAATTTATTCTTCGTTTTTGTCTATTCTGTATTATTCCACCCTTGATATTACATACTATTCTTGCTATTATTCATCTATTGTTGTTCATTTATTTATTATGGTATTATTTATATTATTCATATACTTTGTGCTATTATAAATCTATTATATAATTTATGTTATTGTACTGTTATATTATTCACTTTACTACAAGTTGAGCTACATATTTATATGTCTTTGGGTTGTACACTGAAATCAGAATGAATTGTGGGTAAAAGTAGTGGACGAATGTAATGGAATACAGACATTACTACAAAATGGCTGACAGCTGATCTAGTGCACTATGTAGTGTATAGGGAGCGGTTTCGCATACACAAGTCTAAGTACGTAACAAATCGAGGAGGATTGAAACAACAAACTGCGATGTGTGTTCGCCCTACCTTCTATGCTTTTCAGAAAGACTTTTTTATACAATTATACTCTCATCCACTCAAGCACTTCTATTGATCTGCGGGGTGAATATCTGTCTACTATCCGTCGAACCAACTTTTATATCTGTCCTCTTTTTCTAGATCTGTCTCCTCGAGAACACAAAGTCCGTTCTTGACGATCTTTGAAACTGAGAAACAGTCTTAACACTTAAGTCTCGCGCAGAAGGATGAGCTCGTCACTGCGCTCGGTTACATCTACATCATTTTAAACTGCGTCACAACAACTCCCTCAAATATCCCTTAAAGTGTGAAGACATTCTACAATAATACATGATATTAGGCTGATAAATCAACTTACTGTCAACTCGAGATCTGAAGAGAAGGAGTTAACTTTCAAAATACGCGATTACTCGAGTTTACTTTCGGTTTCTACACTCTTCTTCTTTCTTTCTTCTTTAAAGGCGGTTTAAACTCATTTGCAAAGGTGTATTTCCGCCTCACTTGACTGAGTGTGGAGTATGACGATATTAATGACAACAAACCTTAAACAAACAAACAAAATGATACAATTATTCTATTACGTGATCTTAAATTATATTTATTAAACCTATTGCTTTCAAGTAACATATACTTGCATAATATACTTTATACTGTGCTGGAACATTCTTTAGTATTGGCTTAATTGTTATATTTTTGATAATTCAAAATGCTTAATTCTTCTATTAATCTTATTCTCTCTCTTTATATGCTTCTCAGTTTAAAGTATATGTTCACAGTCTCTGGTAGACCACATTTCTATTGTCATCACCTGATTCATGTTTACCAATAATAACTAGGTGATTGATTAAGAGCTGTGTGACCAATACAGAGTCTGTGATATTGTGTGTCCTCCTTCCTACTTCCAAAGTGTTTCCCTTCCATTCCCAACTTGTTTCTGAATGTTGTGTAGATGACGACCCTTGACCTCTCCATCCATCTTTTGTCATTTCCTGATCATATCTCCTCTAATTATTCTTTCATCTCTGCTTCACTAAGTTGATCTGTTTACATCTATATGGGTTTGTTTTAGTGCATTCTTGAACATTCGATCAGCTTCCTCATTTCTCTCTATCCCAACATGTGCGGCACCCATTAACATTATATACTTCATCTATATTGGTCAATTTTTAAACATGCTTTATCATATAATATGTCTTGTCTACATGTAGACCTTCTGCCAATTAATTAAGCGTATTAAGACAGAATATGAGTCTGAGCAAATAACTGTCAATAATTCTTAATGGCTGTATTTCCTCTGACCCAGTTAAGAGCCGTCCAGAGCGGATATCATTTCTGCTGAGTAACTGATAAATGATTACTAGTCCTTTTTACCAATTCTGATCTTAAAATGATGAATGCATAGAAGCTGCTGTATTTCCTGAAACATCTATGTAAATATTTCAATTTCCTGACTATAATTCTGATGCATGTGTATATTTGTGCAATCTCATTCAAATCTGAAAAGTCTACTACAGACACTGGAAATAACCACAAAGGTATCGTGGATTGCCGGTCCGGTCCAATTTTACAGAATATATCATAAATCATTACATTGAAAAATATTGGGTTGCAGACACTCCCCTTGAGGTGTTCCTTTTATTATTAGATAACATTTTGAAAAAGAAGAGCCTACTCTTACTTCTATAATTCAGTCAAATAAAAAAACTCACTATCCAATTGTACGCATTCTCACCTTAATTCCCAATCTGTCTAGTTTAATAAAAAAATGTTCTTTCCAAAGCATGTCGTATGCCTTTTTCAGGTGTCTAAGAACACTCCCACACACTAACTCTTTATTGATTTGTGCGCTTCGGATATCCTCTTCCGGGGCATAGAACTGCACCCAGGAGTGTTTCTACCCTCTTTCCTAAACCCACTTGATACTGAGATATTAGTTCTCTATTCTCTATACTCTATTCACACATTACAACATTGTTTTACTCACTATCTTACTCACTGCTTTAATGGCGAGGTGTGTCTAAGCAGATCTGTGGAGAAGCAGGCCCAGGTGCGAGCAGAGAGCCACACTGGAAACATCTCGGCTGATGCTCACAAGTCCTGGGGTAAGTATACAGCGGCGCTGCTAACAGTCCCACAACTTCTACTCACGTGTGTTTTCTCTGCACCCAGGAGGCGATCCTCCCAGATGTCCTTCACTCTGGTGCGGGGACACCAACGGACCCCTGGGTGCACCCGCGTGAAGAGCGAGCCAGGCCCCGGGCGATGACTTCTCCCCCCTCCGGTCTTCAAGATCTCCACCCAGAACCCTCCGGCCCCAGAGTCGGAGCGTGGCTGCTCTCTCTGACAACATCTCCAGGACACTTCGCCCATATGACTAGTAAGCAAATTCTCAAATAACTGCTATGATGGTATAAAGTATGGCGTGCCATGGGATCTGTCCCTAGGTCCTCTTCTATTTTTTTCAACATGTAACCCTTGGTAATATGACAAACTCTGAAACATGTTACCTGTTTCTGATGCAAGAAAAGCTAGTTCATGCATTCATGACCCCTAGACTGGGACTATTGTAATGCACTGCTAGGTGGTTGTCCTGCATCCTCAATAAACAAGCTACAGGTAGTCCAAAATGCACAGCGGCTAGAGAGTCCTTAGGAGGTCAAGAAAATATGATCATATTACCCCAATACTACAAGTCTTTGCCCTGGCTACCACCTATTAAGTTCATTATCAGTTACAAAAATATTATTACTTACTTATAAGGCCCTTAATGGCTTAGCTCCTGCATACCCTAACTAGCCTTATACCATGCTACAATCCCATCAACGCCTCCCCTAAGGTCACAAAAGCGGCTGGACTTTTGATGAGTACCTAGGATAGCAAAGTCCACTAAAGGGAGGTGGAGCTTTTTCGCATTTGGCTCCCAAACTCTGGAATAGCCTCCTGATAATGTTCAAGGGGTTCAGACACACTTCCTCTGTTTAAATCTAGATTAAAAACACCTTTTTGGCCAAGCATTCAAATAATGCATCTCATAATTTTGGACTGCAGTTATATCTGATCAAATGTGCATTTTATTCTTTTAGCTTGGGTTGAAACAAATATTTTTTCCCTTGGTTGGAACATTAGCTACACTACTATGTCTGTATTTGTTTCTCTTTTTTCCTGTTTTACACAAGCTTTACATAAGCTTCAGTCTGGATCCAGCTCTTACAAAGACCTAGAGGTGACCGAAAAACCCTGAGAAGAGATGATGCCAACCCTGAAACAACTACAAATTTTGATTCAAGTTTGATTGCGCACATTCAATCATTGCTTTTTAATAGTGTTCATCGTCTGTTAGATTTCATCATTAACTGAATTTTACCGTACATTTCTGCCATATTTACATCAGTTTGACAGTCACCACTGACAAGATACTACTAAATATATTGTAGAAACTTAATTTTCTGTAATTTAAGCTGCTCTGCAACGATTTGTATCTTAGAAAATCGCTATACAAAATAAACTTGAATTCAGTTGAGTTAAAATTATTTTAGTTTTATATTTTTTATGATTTAATTTTTAGTGTTTTTATTTTGATTTGTTTTATATTAAAATTATTTTTAATTTTTTTTTTTTATGATTTAATTTTTTGTTTAAAATGTTTTTTTACATTTAATTTTGTTACATTTTATGATTTTCATAAATGTTTAGTGTTTTATTTTTGTTTTATATAAAAATTATTTGTACATTTTTTATTTTACATTTTTTCTAATTTCATTTTTTAGTGTTTTGTTTCTAATGTTTTTGTTACTTTTAATGATTTATTTAATTTATTAGTATTTAATTTTTCACATTAAGTCAAGTCAAGTCACCTTTATTTATATAGCACTTTAAACAAAAAGGATTGCAACTGAACAACATTAATTACGAAAACAGTGTGTCAATAATGCAAAATTATTGGTAAATTTTATTATTTAATTTTGTTTACTACAGTAATGTGACATATTTTCCAAGTGAAAGTGGATTTTTAATGAGAAAAACAACGGATCATATTGATGGATTAATCTAATGGAAAGAGTGTTTCTATATGAAGGTCTCTGTGTGAATAAGAGGGTTTAATGACATCTGATGAAAAGCAAACTCATCAGTTATTCACGTTACAATTACTTTGATTTCCATTCTTCAGAATAATGTACACTGGAACTGAACCGTCTGCAAATGAACCATAACTGTATTTAGAAAACAAACAGTAGATTTAATACACTGGACCAGATTATTGAATACAACCCATTTTATTGGTTTTATTGTGTAAAAACTCTTTAAAAAGCACAGAAGAGCTGTACAGAAGATTCCCTGTTGACTAACATCCACATTTTCACATTTTCCCAAAAACAGCATCATCTCTACGACTAAAAAAGACAGAACTATGAACATTGAGGCGAATAGAAGACAAGTCCCACATCCTCACACTAGATGAACGCGGATGATCTCTCAGCTGGAGCAGATGATTAAGCCTGCAGTCTCTCATCATCATCATCATCACATCATCATCATTATGTGTTCAGAGTTCTCTGAGTGTTATTTGGTGTCACTGAAGAGCTACTGTGGATGTGGTCTCAGGAGTAGACTCTCCTCCTGTCGCCGAACAGCCCATGATTTGGTGTACACCCATGCCAGCCATCAGCCAGCATCA
>NW_024879311.1:57390-57515 GCF_018340385.1 Cyprinus carpio | reverse complement strand
GAGTTGGTTGTGTCTTATCAACAACAGACGTCCTTTGTCTGTACAGTATAAGGTCTGGTATTTCAGCATAATCAGAGAGATTCTAAGAAGCAAATGCTTCAAAACATTTAAAAAAAAAAAAAAAT
>NW_024879311.1:56904-57185 GCF_018340385.1 Cyprinus carpio | reverse complement strand
TGCTGTTCGTCACCATTCTTGAGATTCATACGCTGGTTCTTGATGTCACTGTGTGTCTACAAGAAGGTTTCCCTTCCCCACTACAAATTTTTTTCTTAATCAGAATTCTTAAACTCCAGATTGAACAGGAGATTTTAGGTTTTCTATTGTTGAATTACAGGGGCTGCTATATTGAATGTTAATTTAACTCACAGAACAGGCTGTATTTGTTACACTCAGGCCAAACAATGATTATGTAAAATCATAACCAACACCACCTGAACAGCTTTACACTTGGCATG
>NW_024879311.1:47543-56689 GCF_018340385.1 Cyprinus carpio | reverse complement strand
GAATTTGTAAAAAAGTTGACGTCATATGCATACATATAATGTTTTCACAGGGTGTTTCATGATTGCCAACTACTGGCCTGGCATGTATAACATAGTATTCCTTAGCATAGTGTTTTTGTTTTTGTTTTTTTCCAATGAAATCAATATTTTTGTGTAAATTTAACTTAATTTTTTCATGTTCTTCTAATCATTTTTAATGGTTGCTTGTAAGCATCTAATTTGATTATTTCTAATTAATTCTAATGTGTTAAATTTACTTAATAATATAGGATATACAATTTTAAACAATTTTATTGAGTAAATAAAGTGAATCATTTTTTACAGTGTAGAAACTTAGTTTTCTGTAAAGCTGCTCTGCAATGATTTGTATGTTGAAAAGTGCTGTACAAATAAACTTGAAATCAGTTGAATTGAAATTCTTTTAGTTTTACAGTTTTATGATTTAATTTTGTTAATTTTTTTATTGTTTTTACATTTAATGTTGCTACATTTTTATGATTTCATAAATGTTTAGTGTTTTATTTTTGTTTTTATATTAAAATGATTTGTAATTTTTTTATTTAACATTTTTATAATTTATTTTTAGTGTTTTAGTGTGTTATTATTATATTATTACTATTAATAAAAGACAAACAACATTAAAAGCATTAGTATTCCATAATCCAGTGGTTATGCAGCAGGCTGATTCCAGGTCCTTGTGAGAACTTTTTTTTTTCGTTATATTAACAGAAGTATGACACCAAATAAGTACACGCTATTGAAATTAAAACCAATAAAGAAATTAATTTAAAATAAACACACTCTCCTGTATCGAGATCGAGATATAAGTGTTATTCCTGTGCAGAATGCAGCAGTTTGGCCTTATTTAGATTGCGCGGCTGGTCCTGTGATGAGTTTATTATTCACATGTTCGCAGTGCACTTCTGTTATGTAGTTTGATTCAGGATCTTGATTGCTCTTTTATAACCAACATTTCTACCATCTTTGGAATTGTAACTTTCGAACAGTTTGAGATATTGAGCTTCATCTTTATGCATTGTTTAAACAGGTTGGTGCCAGTCATTATTCATGTTTTCAGAGTTTAAACATAATCTAGAGCCACTAACACAGTGAGCAGACAAGTTATTAAAGATTTTAGACAGAATGCAGTTGTGTTTTCCAACAGGTCTTGGCAAGGTTCATGCAAAATTGTTATTGTTACACACATTTATATAATATTCAATTATTCTGAAGAATGTCTTGAGCTGTTTATGTCCATCCAATGAAAGACAGTTTGCTAAAACCTCACCCCCAACACCTCTCATTATATGAACAAAATGAAATCAGACCTAAGCTTCAGTGATTTCTTCTCAAAAATTTTGACTCCTCAGAAGTCAGGCTTAGGATCTCATGTACAAGATGTGCAAGCTCTTTGTCACCTCCATTATCAGACAAATCCCAGTATAACGTATATCAGGAGCATCACAGGTTCATTTACTGTTTTTGGCGCAACACTTTTATTTTGCGCGCAGTGAGTTTATTTAAATGTTTTCCAGAAAGCACTTTGTAAGACGCGTCAAAACACGACACACAGCACAACCTATACAATACAAGTTAAGGTCAAATACAATATATACAGAAGGTAAGGGGATTGAATCCGCCAATGGTTGTAAAACACAGACGAAAATAATAAGATAGTCAAACATTTGTAAACACATGCTGACACGCGACAAAACCGAAAACACCATTTTTTTTTTAAAGTCGTCGG
Organism: Cyprinus carpio; assembly: GCF_018340385.1. Classification (NCBI taxonomy): domain Eukaryota; kingdom Metazoa; phylum Chordata; class Actinopteri; order Cypriniformes; family Cyprinidae; genus Cyprinus; species Cyprinus carpio. The sequence continues at coordinate 54,942 of NW_024879311.1, read as the reverse complement.
TCAAACATGGGATCTAGTGGACAGCGCGAATCGTAACAAACACATTTCTGCAGAACTCGTAAATTTTCTGTTCGCGAAACAAACAAGTCAGATGTTAGGTTTTTTTGTGTGTTTGTAGTCTTTCCTGTTTGTTTCCACGTTTCGCCATGCTTAAATGCCGCAGTTAAGTTCACAACAGCGGACGCCAGCCGTCAACATTGGGCCTTTTCACAGTTTCGATTGACAGCCGTTTCTTCAGTCAACAGCCCAGCGGGGAGCGACTGTCGGCATCGCGAGCCGTAGCAGGTGTGCGAAGCCGATAACAGCGTCAGCAGGTGTCCGATCCATCTCGTACTTCCGGGTCATACAGTTGGCCGGCATCAGAACACTTTCGTGTTGGCGATATGCTGCAGTTTCGCGTAAAGCTCGCCAACACGCGTTCAGCTGTTGCTTTAGTGAAACAATACTTCATATTTTGCAGTAAAGTAGGCCGCACCAGGGGTCGCTATCGCTGCCAGCTTCAAAAGTGCTCCCGGTCAGCCAGGCGCCGCCAGCGGAAGCGACGCAGCAGTATCGCTACGCCGTTCACGCAGCTGCTATAGCATTTGGAGCACCACCGCCACAGAATCGAATGGGGCCACTATTTTACGTGCCAGGCATTGTGGCCGTATAAAGGGGATGGCCAGCCACAGGAAATCAACATTAACAGCCATCATTGCATCGTTTTTGTTGCGCCAACACTCTGGCTCTCTTCAGCCCAGCCTCGCAGACATTAAAACACAGCTTAGCACGCAGCGATGAGCGAGCCGCGTAAATTCCCTGCGCTTAAAACGTCAGACAATCGCCTTACCGACAAAGACGACAAATATCGCGTACCTATCGCAGCCTCACAGTGCTCAAAAATAGCAAAGTATTGCTTACCAAACCAAAACAAGAAATGAATTAAAGCTGACCCAGTTAGAGAAACAATTAAATGATTGGTTAATAGAGCTGCAGAAAATATCATAACATCATCAAAGTAGTCGTTTTCTGTCACCATTAACAAAATATTAAGTTAATACTGAGACGTCCGAGGACTTCTGCTCGACACTGGTTGTCTTCATCACTGTATTCAATATTACAACGTCGGATAGACGCATCAGAAAAAATAGTCATATAGTATGGTTTAACATTTTGAAGCTTGGCATATCAAAATAGGGGCCTGTCCGAGTGCCTGGTTCTCGGCTCAGTGATTCGGTGCGTGAAAGCGCCCAGCACACGCAGCCACACGGTATCATTCAAAGCCTCAGCTGGCTCAGCAGACCGCCATACCTGAGCGGGTCACGCTAACCTCACAGAAATGCTGAAGTGCGCAGCCACCTCGTGCCCATCAAGCAGAGGTTAGCTCCGGAATACTACGCAGCTGGATTGCTCATGACGCCAGGCCATTAAAGTGGAAGCCGCCGTTCAACATGTGATATTGAAAGTAATCCCTAGTGTGCATGAAGGATTCTGTAGACAGTGAATAGGAAATTTTAATGATTTTAATGAGCAAAACATCACATAACAATGTGTGCGTCAAGCGTTTTTAAATCTGGAAGTATTTAGGGCCTGTCAAAAAACTATTATTACAATTTTTTTGAGTTTGTTCACCCTTGGGCATGTGAAGCGGTTATTTTTTTAAAGCCTGGCCAGGAATTTCCCCAACGTTGTATCTAAAAACCCTCACGTTTCATTTACAGTAGTGAACATCATGAACACGGGAGTGATAAACATCAGTCCCACCCCGGACGCACGACCTCAACATATAAAACAAACTCACAAAGTGCTCATTCCCTGAAATCTGAATTTATTTTTTGGCGAGAAATAAACTGACGCTATATACAGTACAGATTTAAAGACACAAAGCTTTTATTTCCAATATAGTAGTTTTTTTTGCTTTTCATTGAACTCATTGTAGAGGCAACACATTAACACACATAATTATATGTATTCATTGTAATATATTCCTAATCCATTTTCTGATTTGACTAGATACGTTCATGTTTAATAATTGCTGAACAGAGTTTGATGTTTCATAATGACCGAGACGACAGGCTATATTTTGGTTTAAATATTTTACAGAAGCACGTTTCGTTGTTATTCTGAGTGCACACAAATGCAACGTATACGATTCGAAACGATTTATTACTTTATCTGTATGAACAAAGATTACGGAGTATTTAAGAGCCAGTCATACACCCCAGATAACATCTGCTAGAAGTAAACATTAGTTTGCATACAAACTAAGCATAAAAACTAGGGTTAACGTTTGGGACTGATTTGCTTCAAGTCGGGTGATTTTTTTTAGGACAAGCGTGGTTTTGAGATTGTATGACGCAAGGGCTTTTGCTCTCCTGCCCGGTAGGGATTAGTAAGATGGGCGGACATCGAGACTGTCCTTCCGGTGGCCTTCACTGCCTGCTGGCAGTTTAGAACGCGATGAGCGATCCAGACACAGGGGAAGTAGAATTGAGTTTCAAAGTTGTTGTACCTGCTGGGTTTATAGTTTATTTTAAAGGTGGCTATTTGTGTACAAGTTGGGGGATCAAAGTGTTATTATATTTATTCCCGGTCCCGCCCACTCCCGCTGACATTTTTTCCTTCTGTGCCATCCCAATCCCGTGACAATAGTGTGAAGATCTAGTGTGAGAATGGATAACCAGTGTCAGAAGGCAAATCCGGACGATCTTGTAGTAATCAGCTATAAAATATTTGTTAATGGGTGACAGAAACATTCACTTTGTGTGTTATGATATTTTCTGCAGCTCTGTGTAGTCCCGACCAGCCGATATCTAGCTCGTTAACAGGTGTCTTGTTAGTTTGGTTTAAAGCAATACTTTATATTTTAGGGCACTGTAGGGCTGCACGATAAATTGCACGCGACATATTTAATGCGCCAAGCCTTGTCAGTAAAGGCGGTGTCCTGACATTTCTTCCAGGGTTTACGACATCGATATCGCTGGCCCTTTTTCTCGCAAGCAACAATGATTTTAATGTATCTGCATACTTTTTGGTAGGTTTGGGGTTGGGGTGGTGTTAACTTTAATAAAACACACCCAATTGCAGAAAAAATATTTAATGTTGGTTTCCTGTAGCTGTATCCTTCTACACAACCACAAATATAACACATAAAATACCAGAGTGAGTTCTGTCCATCAGCGGTACTTCCATCACTCATGTTGCTTTCACGGAGCAGCATAACGGTTTGTAGTAGTTAATGAAAGCGCCGCAGGTGATGGAGGATTTCATCAGCTGATTACAGAACCGCTTTTACTGGACAAGCTGGGCGCGATCAAATATCACATGATTTATAGTGTGCAGCCCTACTGCCTAAAATATAAAGTATTGCTCACTAAACTAACCAATAAGACATCGAGTATGGGGTTACATATCGACTACACAGAGCTTGCAGAAAATAATATAACACAGAAAGGGGATGTTTCTGGTCACCCATTAACAAAATATTATGGCAAATTACCTGAGAGATCGTCCGGGATTTGCCTGTTGACGCTGGTTATCCAGCTTCACACACCTGCCACAGCAGCTAATGAATGCATTGGAGTGACGCCAACTCCCCTCAGACCGATTGGCTAGGAGGAGCAGCTGTCAATCTAGAACTCTAGGCTCAATGGTGACGCTGAAGTCTCGCCTCTGATTTCAATGAAACTCTTAACTGTAACATTTAGAAACGCAGAACGTGGTTTCAGAGCAAAGGAAAAGACTACAAGCACACAAAAAAATAACATACGAAAAGGAAAACCGATTTTGTTTATGTATTAGGAAAATTTTGAGTTTTATTTTTCAGTTTTTGTGCAATATATTTTTAAATGTATTTACATTTTTGATTCACGTTATTATTTTTCATCCATGACCGCTGTTGTTTGTTATTTAAAAAAAAAACATGCATTTGTTTTTCAGTTTTGTGCGTTATTATTTTTGCTACGTGTTTTAAATGTTTTATTTATGCTTATTATTGACTGCAATACATTTATGGGATTCTGATCCCATAAGAAAGGTCCATGCAAGTGAGTGTGGAGATCGCGGGAGTGGTAATGCAGCACAATACACAGCAGTGTAGAAGCAGCATGTCATTCTGTGCTGCATGATGGGATGCAGATTTGGACATTTCTAGTTCCCTCATGAGTCAGAACATTGGATCTCAAAACTATGTTGATATGGCAAACGAGACTTTAGCTATATACATTAAAGCACTGAATGAAATGTTTTACTTCTCATAAACAGAGCATTATATTTTCACAATAACATTTTCTTCCTCGTCCAGTGTCCCTTCAATCAAGGAGCCCTGATACAATGGATCCACAAAATAAGGAGATGTCACGGTGCATGAAAAAGTAACATGAACATTGATACGTAATAATGTACTTGTAGAATATAACTTTTTTTATTATAATGCTGTCTCAACCGTTCCATGCTGAATATTTAAGATATTTAAGCTATGAATATAAAAACAGTTTACAGTGAGGAGGATGTCCTACTCTGGCCAGTGCACTCGTCGAGCACACCTCCAAGGACTTCTGCATTTGTGTGTCCAGAATTAATTTTGTGAACGAAGTCTGTTTCTTTGGAGGCTCCCCAGTCAACACTTTAAAGATTTCTTTCTTAGGAGAGGCTGGAGTAGACACTGGCGCTTTAAGAAAAGATTTCCTGACAGGACAGCATTATAGCTTTTTCTACTAGTCATTCCGTGCATAATTTCTTCTTGGATTTCTTGTTGGATTCATTTGTTCTGGTTACACTGTAATTTTGTTTTATTTTTTTTTGCCCCTGTTTGATAGACATCATGGAGAAAGTCGAGAAATGAACATCACCGGAAATGTATTTTGTTCTGTTTTCTGCTAAGAGTACTAGTGATGCATGCAGCTGCTCTCGTCGTAAGCTCATGTTTCAGCAGCTCCGGAAGGTTTACAACTTACAATTTGATGGACATCATGGAGACATCAGGAGAAGTAAAACGCAGCCTCTTGTTGTGCAAGGTGCTGATGATCATCTCAAAATCCTCATTTGCAGCGCTTGTTGTGAAACGTGACATCTTTTCTTTCTATACTGCGTGATGTTTAGACCTCATGTTTGCCATTTTCATCAGCTGGCGTGTCTTTCTAGGTGGACTCCATTACATCGTGTCACATCTGGTCCCACAAATGAGTGAAAACATACAAAGAGCTGAAAATCCTGAATCTCTTCAGGATTGTTCGATGCCGGAGCTCGAAGGGAAGTTCATATTCACTTCAGATGTCAATGAATGCAAATGTTTATTATAGAAGTCCACCGATGGAGGATTACAGACATTGATTACAAAATATGTCTGATAACTGATTGATCACAGATCATTTACTGCAGTCTTCAGTGTCACATGATCTTCAGAAATCATTCTAATGTGCTGATTTGATGCTCAAGAAACATTTCTGATTATTATTAATGTTGAAAACTGTTAACATTTGAATAACATTACTGTGGAAATAGTGATACTTTTTTAATATTTTATATTACATTTATTAAAGCCTTTTTACATAGCAGTCTTTTGTAACATTTTAAACTTCACAGTCACTTTTGATTTATTTGATGAATAAAAGTATTAATTCCTTTTCTTTTAATCTTACCAAAAATGTTGTAATGGTTTCATTGTTTCCACAAATAATTTAAGCAGCAAAAACTGATTTCATTGATGATAATAATGAAGAAGAAACGTTTAAGTATCAAATAATGATATTAGAATGATTTCTGAAGATCATCTGACTCTGAAGACTGGAGTTATGATGCTGAAAATACAGCTTTGATCACAGGAATAAATTAATATTTTTAAATGATTGAAATAGAAAAATTATTTGAAATTGAAATGTGCCATAATATTAGATTTTACTGTACTTTTAAATAAATGCACTCTTGGTGAGCATGAGTGACTTCTTTCAGAAACATGAAATGTTTCCATCTTTTGACAGGTTCATTAATGTACAAGAAATGGAGAGAGGAAAAGAGGAAAGAAACGGCTTTATTAATATCGTTTGTTCCAGTGTTAACCTTCTCTGTAAACTTGCAGTTTTCTAAAGCAGCAGTTAGTTCTAAACTAATTGTACGTTTTCAAATGTCTTGAATGATTATTGTACTGTGTGTAGTGATGTGATGAAGTGTCTTAAACACATATTGTATATTTTACTGCTCTAGATGGTGATAGTCAGGATGAGAGGCTCTCTCTGTCTCACAGGTGATGCAGTGACTGACTCAAGCACATAGACACCTGCTTCTGTCAGAGACCAGCTTTAAAATATCTGTAGAGTTTGATCACACATGCAGCGAAGGCCAAGACACACTCTTTGCTCTCCTATTGTCAGCGCATGCTCCCAAACCATCACACTTCCCACTGCACATCTGTCAGATTTGAATGAATTTAAAGAAATCATGAAAACAGTTCAACATGGTGCTTGCTTTTACAGAGTGTAGATTTGGAAATGAACTTAAATGTCTAGACAGTGTTCTTCCCAATAGTTTTAATTTCTTCTTTTAAATTCATAGATACTGTTCAGCAACACTTGTTTATGATTTTATGTGCTTCTGAATGGTTTACAAAGTCTTAAATATTTTTGTTACAGTATTTTACAAAAAAAGAGTTATTGTTTAAAATAAACGAATGGTAATTTAAAGTGATTTTCTAGTGAATTATTATACAACAACAGAAAATAAGAAATTTGTAGATCATGTGACTCCTTGGCAAAAGAAGATGTTTAAACACACCAACAGAGAGCGGTTTCTAATCATCCATGCGCCAATAAATAACACACGTAACGTCTTGCATTGCATTTGTCCTGAACATTAAGCTACGTTGACTCTTCAGATCGGTAAAGCACAGGCTGACAAACACAGTGAGAAGACACAAGATATCAAGATAAACTGGCAGCATAACGTTACNAAACTTTAAAGCTGCAGATCAGCAGCATCACAGGAAAGTGGATCGTATGTTTTAACAGTTTGTATTTATGTTGAATGTATGCACTTATACAAGGCTTATACAAGGAGTGTGACGTCATATTAATTGTTGCAGTGTCTGTAGAAATTCAGATAAAACATACAATATACTCCACTTTCCTGTGATGCTGCAGACTAGCAGTTTTATTTTAAATTATTTGCTTGAGCTCACATTTTCAGTCTCCAACAACTAAATGTGTATTCAACAGAACAAACAGTGTAGTGTAACCACTCCTTTAAGTCTGATAAAGGACAGCAGATCTCTGGCACCACCACACCATCATCCTCTGTGTCACTGTCTACAGTGTCCTCTTGAAGAAGCTGCTCCACCAGCTGAAAAAGAAACAATCAGGTTGTTTTAAAATGCTAACTGCGTTGAACTCACAAAAGATAAGCCTGAACTATATTTAGTTTGATAAAT
>NW_024879311.1:31089-47359 GCF_018340385.1 Cyprinus carpio | reverse complement strand
CAAGCAGTACTTTTTAGAGTTTTAATTCACCCAAAATGACAAATTTATAAAAATAACAATTCTTTTGATAAAGGTATTAGAGCTGTATGTGCACACATTTGAATAATGTCGGGTGTAAAATGGGTTTCAAAAAAGTTGTCAATCAAATGTACTTAGAAATGGGTCAAATCTGTCGTCTCGGGTTCATGTCAGGACTAACTTTTAAGGCCCGATTACAGCTCTGTTGGGAACACTGAAAGCCATTTAATCCTCCACATTTACCATGCATGGGGATAGACCCTTTTCCCTAAAGAACAGGGGATGCAAAATAAAAATGTGTGACTAATAGAAGATCGAGACGTCATGGTGTGACCTCTAAACTGAAAGAACACAAACTTTAAAGCTGCAGATCAGCAGCATCACAGGAAAGTGGATCGTATGTTTTAACAGTTGTGTTTATGTTGAATGTATGAATGTATGCAAGGCTTATACAAGGAGTGTGGCGTCATATTTAACTATTGCAGTGTCTGTAGAAATTCAGATAAAACATACAATATACTCCACTTTCCTGTGATGCTGCAGACCAGCAGTTTTATTTTTTAATTCTGTTCGAGGTCACAGCATGACATGGTTGATCTGTTGGTCACACATTTTGCACTTTCTAACAGCAATATGAGAAAATTATTTGCCTGAGCTCACATTTTCAGTCTCCAACAACTAAATGTGTATTCAACAGCACAAACAGTGTGTAGTGTAACCACTCCTTTAAGTTGAGATTGAGCAAACAATCTGCTCACCGGACAGTGAGCTTTCAACTATTAGATTTCAGGTGTTTCAGCTGAGAATAGAGATGTTTGTGTGGGGCATCATGTTGAGTAAAGACCGTTACTGTGACCCCCAGAAATAAAGATCCTGAGATGCAGCTTTTAATGGTTGGACCTATAACCTTTCAAGATTAAAAACAAACCATATTCAGACTTTGACAGTACCCTCCTGGAGAAACCATCAATCCCACCAAATATCCTTCCTTCAGTCTTCTGTAGAAGTGTTCGTCTAGAAACACCACAGAGCTCTGCAAGAGTTTCTACAGGAAGAGCAGTAGAGAGAAGTTCTTTAAGATCATCCCTGTGGATATCCAAACGTGATAGGCGATCCAAAAAGTTACTGGGAGATGATAGTTACAATCTCAGATAAATTCACTGAAGATTCTTCTGAACGCTGGAGAGAAATTAATAAGGTTTATTAGCTCCTGCAGACCCCCTTTGTATTAATTCCCCGGGCACGTCAACATGATTAGATGCAGCAATAGCTAATGTTAGTTCTTGCTGAGCAACATCCAGGAAGTAATCCATGTCTATAGTTTCATTCCCACAAACTGAGTGAAACTTAGTTATCATCCGCTGCACGATATCTTCTCACACTTGTTCCTGCAGGAATAAGCAATGCACAGTTAGTCTACATCTCAGGAGTACATACTTCCATGCTGAATTTATTAGATTTTAAATCTATTAAAATCACCTGCTAAAAACACCTAAAAAGTGACCAAACCCCTTTAATTTGGTCTTTTATATACACAGAACAACATGAATTGGTTCAGTGTCTACCTGGAGAAGTGACAGGTCTCTTTGGTCCTGATGAGTAATATATATATAAAAAAGAGGATTAGATATTTGTTTTTGTGTGGACAATCATAAAGATAGAACTGTTTTCTTAACCAGATTAACGACACGGCGTTATCATTAACGTAAATACAAAATAAGACGATTTACAATTAAAGAAAGATCATTAAGAAACGTGTTTCACATATTCATTGTGAACCTACAAAAATACATCTCTAACGTAACGATCTTAGCTCGCGATGCTTTTGAGAAACGCAGTTAAGTTCATATAAGTAAGATTGTGTTCTACTTCATCAGACATGAGCTTCAGGAAATATTGAACTGAATATAAACACACAAACACAAAAGGCTCATGAATCTTATGATATTTTCTCACAGAAACCTTCAGCTCTGAACAAACACATCTCTGGATGTTTAATAGAGCTCTGTTGAGCTGGGATGAACTCTTAATGAAGCTCAGAAACCTGGAAACAGAACAGAGCCACACTAGAAGCAGGACTGTCCTGGAATTACGCTTCACACTTTTACTGATGTACAGCACATCCAGTTCAGGACATGAACTGACATAACTGTTGTGATGATCAATCAATCGTTCAGCTGTTTCTTCATTCAGCTTCAGTTATGTGTGATGGTTTGCAGCTTCTCCTTGTTTCTCAAAATAAATACAGCTGATGCAGAATCCTTGATGCTTTTCTGATGTTTTGTAGTCCAAATATTTTCTTCTGGTGATTCTGATTCTAGTTCTAGCATTCTCTTCAGTGTTTGACGTGGATATTGGAACGTGAGTGAAGAACACAACCAGGTTTACGTAATAAATCAAATACAGTCGTGAAAATGGAAACATTTGGGTTTGTTGTGTTTATTCAAAGAACATACTTCTTCGTTTCAGTTTCTCTTTAAATGAATTTCTTTTGGCTTGTCGTTTATATAACTGCTTATATTTTTCATTCTTGTTCTGTTCTGAATACAGTTAGATTATATTTACATTTCTTCATTTTTAATAGAGGCTTTTTTTTATCCAAAGCCACTTACGGTGTGGGGCTAACAAGTGATTTATCATAAGATGGCAATAAACAGGAGAAGAGCTGTTATACAAGCTTTCGGTCTTCACTCAAAATAGTAAAGTTAGGACAGGAAAGCATAAAGGATAATACAAGAACAGAAAGAGTGAAGGCACAGACACTGAAAGGATTGGTTGTGGAGTGAGAGGAACTAAAGAAACCTGAAGCTGAGCTGTGTTTATAGAGAGTAGAATGTTTCTAGACATATATTTACCAGTGTTTTACATCAAGCCCATTTCTGAATGCAATAATCAAATGCGACTTATACGCTGCTTTTTAATGCAATTTTATTTTACGTGTAGTGTATTTCAACCATGCAGCAAATGTTTTGAAATATTTAGAAAAATTTAAAATACTTAAATAGCTTTCAAGAGTTAGATTAAAGAATAATATTGAGCTGTCACCTGCGACAGCTTTATGAATCTGATGACTAGAAGATACTCCCTGACAACAATCTGCTGCTGGACTGAAACAACTGTAGAGGAAGCACATTAAGATCTCACACACCATTAATAACTGTGAGAATGAAGAACACCACAAGAGCCTCATGTACATTTCAGTTCAGTTTGTCCAGATTGAGCCATAACAGCTTCTGTGCGTCTCTGATTACAAATACATGCAGATATCAGCTTGACTTTTGGCACATTGATTACTGTTAGATATTTGAGAGTTGACAGCTGTGTGGCTCCTGTCATATAAAGAAGCTGTTGTGCACAATTCGGAGAAATAATAAAGTAAGAAAAGAGCATCATTTCAGAAGAAGAGATGCTGATGAAAGATATTCTAGTGATCCAAGCAGCAGATTGAAGCTCTGAAGCTCCTGAAAGGAATCAACTTTGTTCAACAGCGATACTATGAGTGTTTGTACAGAATTCATTTAGTGAATCAGTGATGTTAAATCAGCGCAGACAGAAAAATAAAACTAGGCGATCAGGAGCCAGATTCATTGAATTGAATTCAGCCTCTGTGTTTGATTTATACTGATCCTCAATCATTCACTGATTGCATTCATGCTGTCATCAGTTCACATCAGGATTCAGAAACCAGTTCGGGGGATCAAATGAGTCACTAATGGACTTTTATTACGTTTGATGATGATCGGTTTACAATAGAAATATTAAACACATATTACTCTGTTTTATTAAAGATTCAGGAACATTGTAGTGTCTGATCTAGATTCATAACTTCCGTATGACAATGAAAAACTAATTAAAAATGAATAGAAATGTAGTGATGTGAGACTTGATGAGTTTGTGTTCATGTGAACATTAGAAAGAGTCTCTCTATCATTTAATATCACACAGAGACACTGAGCAATCATAATAATTAACCCAAAACCCAGCGTAGAGGGGTTCAGTGAATGTGGTGTTGAGTGTGTATAAGTGTGTGAGTGTGTGTGTGTCAGAGACGCTGTAGAAGGACAGAGAGAGCGACCCGTGCGTCCACATACACCCCTCCTACTCTCTTACAGGATGAAACTTGACAAACAGGAATATCCAGTGAAGTTCTATTGTGATAATTTGGTGAAACGCGGTTAACTCTGCAGAACAGACACCAGGATTTGTCATTGCATCCAAATTCACAGTCTTCACTCCTTCCTTTCCTGTTGATTCCTTTATATGACACTGATATCTCAGCAGCTCCGCTCCATTCAGTCTCCCAGTAACAGGCGTCCAGTCAGACTCTCAACACTCAGAACAGTGATACTCATAAAATCTCTCTGGATGATCAGGATACGGCTGGGGATCTTTACACCTGTGATCTTCTTGTTCTCATCAGACAAGATGGAGGTGAGTGTGTGCTGTGTTTGGATCCAGTGTGAGATCACAGGCATCTGAACACAAGAAGAGAGAAACATCAAGAACAACACAACACTGAAGATGTCTGTGTGTCTGAAACCGCTCCCTATACACTATATAGTGCACTAGATCAGCTGTCAGACATTCTGTAGTGATGTCTGAATCCTGAGTGAACGACTTCATTCCCTACATTCATACACTACTTTTTACCCACAATTCATTCTGATTTGGCACTATTTCCCACAATGCAATGCAGAGAAGCGGTGAGCTGGAAGCGAGAGTGAGTTTGAAGGAGAAATGCTGTTTACATCTTTATTATTTCTGTTTTAACGTTTATTACACACAATTATTTATATTAAAATATGTTATGTAGGCAATAACTCAGTTTAATATTTTACTAATTTACTGAGGTGGCATCGTTGTTAACTCACAGAAATGATGATAATTTGCCAATTAACATTTATTTTTAAACCATTATTTGAATACTATCAGCCAATCACTGTGTGCATAGTTAATGAGCATGCTGACATCATCCATAGCAAAGCGCTCAGCCCCGCCCCCTTACTCTGAGCTCAATGCTTCTCTCTGTTCCTCAGTAAAAGTTTGTCTCAGCAGCTTTGTGAACAGCTTTGAAGAGAAAACTTTTACTGCTATTTAGGAGAACTCTTAGTGCTAAGATCAAATGTTTTGTGAATACGGGCCCTGCTCAAAGATTTATAATATTTGAAACAAGTCTCTTCTGCTCAACAAGTAATAGTAATATTGAGAAATATTATTCTGATTTAAAAAACTGTTTTCTATATGAATCTCTGTTAAAGTGTAATTTATTTCTGTGATGTGCAGCTGTATTTTCAGCATCATTACTCCAGTCTTCAGTGTCACATGATCTTCAGAAATCAGAATAATATGATGATTTACTGCTCTGTTATGATTATTGGCACTCAATCATTAATATTGGTTCTTCTCAATATTAAACATTTTTTATGCTTCATACTTTTGTGGAAATCATGATACATTTTAGTTTTTAGGATTCTTTGTTGAACAGAAACTTCAAAAGAACAGCATTTATTTTAGTGAATAGTATTATTATTATTATTGTTAATAATAATTTTGAATAGTAATATATTATGGTTTCCAAAAAAAAAAAAAAGAGAAAAAATGAAGCACAACTGTTTTCTATATTGCTAATAAAAATAATAATAATAATAATAATAATGTGTCTTGAGCAGCAAATCAGCATATATATGTTTTATATTAAATTTTTTGTCACTTTTATGCTCGGAGGGGGATTGGGGGGCACTGGCAGACGAGCCATGAACACTTTTTTTGTTCATTTATATAAAATATATTCAACATTTAAAAACAAAGTACAGTGCAAACGCTCCTAATGCAGAAAAGTCACTTTTCTGAAATTGAGTAGATTACCAGGTTTCGCAAGGATTTTTCCGAGGGTATACACACAGAGTTTATTTATTTATTTGATATTTTTATGGGGACCAAATGATCAGCGAGAGTAGAATGAATGTGTCACACATTTTAAACTCAACAAAATGGTAAAATACATGTGTCAGAGCATACTCACGAAGATAGAAACAACAACAGAGAACAAAACAGTGTTGGATGAAGTGGATTCAAATATCTAGTCTTTTCCCCCGAGCTTATACTACTGTTTCAGCTATTAAAATAGTTCAGTTTCAGTGAAGTAGCCCTAATGAAAAGTGATGATTATACTTTTTGTTTATTATTATTATTATTTTTTATATAAAGTTAATTAGAAAAACGTTTGGAAACATGTTTTTGCTCTCTCTCGTTAAATGTACGTTTTTTATTTTATTTTGCATTTACAGTATTATTATTTTTCAAGGCAAGTAAGGACCATGCAGCAGAGGTGAATTGATTGAAGGATTTTGCTGCAACGCACTTTGTCTTGATAGCCTTTTTTTTTTTTATCCATGCAGAAATGCTTTAAAAACAGCTTGAAAATTATTTTTGGCTGCATTCCAGACGCTTAAAGTACTTTTCACTATAAATTTTAATGGTAGTTTGAATAAAAACATTGTCATGAATTTGTTAGTATTCCCATTTGTAAATAGCCAACAAATTAATTGTTGTAGACTAACCCGATCTCATGAAAGTGCGATAGCACGATTTTCTGCTTCAGCTTAAAAATATTTATGCAGAGATTGACTTCAGCATGCAAAAAAGACTGCTAAATTGATAATTAATGGTACGACTGGTTCAGTGGAGAGAAACATCGGACACACACAGCCTATAATAACCGCTGAATGTGCGGTCAAATCTCAGGTCAGCCCTGAGCCACATGGTACACACAGTACAGCTGCACATCTGCAGGAGCCACACAGATGAACACTGTCTTCTTTTCAAGTTTGATATTTGTCCTTCTGTAGCCTATAATACTTCATCTTTAAGTTTTTCTCCAAGAGTGTCGAATGTGATGCACAAGATCCTCTTCAGCTGTCACAAGCGAGGGGTGAATCTAAGGCTTACATGCTTAAACTGAATCCTGCATCACCACGACTTACACTCAGGAGCCCATAAAGCTTCAAATCGTCTGTCCAGTTCAGGCATACAAATGACTCAGTCCATAATGTTTTTATTAGCGGCTTTAGAAACAAAACAACTCATATTTGTTAACTTGCTAAAGCGGGAAAATAACGAAAGAGAGTCCCTCCGCGTCCTCTCAATTTGAGAACCATTCACGAGTTAAACTGGGATATGTATCTCTCTCTGTGATGTAGCTATATTTCAATGGCATTAGTCCAGTCTTTAGTGTCACATGATCTTCAGAAGATAATACAAAGATAATACAAATAAAGAAATGAGAAAACCCTGTGCACTCACCAATGGTTTCTCTAAAAGCAACAAAGTGTAGAGCTGCTGTGAATAAGAGACTGATGGTGCAGCAGAGACCAAGATTTTCACGGAACAGTAACAGGAGTTTTCTCTCAGCCAGTGAGGTTGATAGCTGCGGGCTGAACTGTGAATTCAATAGTCGAAGCTTATACATTACAAAAAAATGAAGCACTTTCTGCTTTCTATTATCATACACTGAATAATAATGTTTCCTATGCTGTAATGGTAATAATGGGAATGTGTCTGTGAGCAGCAAATCAGCATGTATATGTTTTAGGAGGGCGGTGTGTGTGTCACTGTGTGTGTGTGCTCGGAGAGAGAGGGGCACTAGCAGTGCAGGGTGTGTGTGTGTGTGTGGTGGCGGAGGAGAGGAGGAGAGGCGTGTTATGTAACATATATTCAACATTAAAAAAAAAATAATGTGTGTGTGTGTGTGGTTTCTGTGAGGAGCATTCAGAGTGCTGTGTGTGTGTGTTTGGTGCTTGGCCCTCTGGTGTGTGTATGAATGGAGTTTGTGTGTGTGTCATGAATTTGTGTTTTTGTTCTCTTTTTTCATGTGTTGTGTGTGTGTGTTAATTGTGTGTGTGATGTGTGTGATCATGAGGGTGTGTGTGAGGAGAGATTTTCTGCTTGTGTTTAGTGTAATATGGGAGAGCAGAGAGTGGAGGTGGGCATGCAAAGTGTGCTAAGTGTGTGTGTGTGTGTGTGTGTGTGTGTGTGGAGAAACGGGACACACACAGGGCTGTGTGTAACTGCTGTGTGTGTGTGTGTCAAATGTCAGTGTGTGTGTGGCTCATGGTACAGAGAGGGCACCTGTGTGTGCAGGAGACACAGATGAGGCGTGTGTGTGTGTGTGTGTGTGTGTGTGTGTGAGAGAGAGTGTGTGTGTGTGTGCCTGTGTGTGTGTGTGTGTAAGTTGTGGTGAGTAATGAGAGATGAGTATGTGTGTGAATCCTGTGTGTGCTGTCACAAGCCCGTGTGTGGGTGTGGAGAGGAAAGTATCACCGCGCATGTGTGTCGAGTGCTTGCCCTCATCTGTGTGTGGGCGTGTGAGTTTGTGTGTGTGTGTGTGTGTCATGAGTTTATTAGCAGCTTTGTTCCCCTCTCAACTAATATGTGTGTGTGTGTGCTGTGTGTGTAGCGTAGATGTCCTCTCGTGTCCTCTGTGTGTGTGAACCGTGTGTGGACTCACACCAGGATATGGGAGGGATGTTCAATAATTAATTTAGCCTGAAACGTACTTATTCTCATCACTGTGTGTAATGTGATGTTCTAAAGATAATACAAATAAAGTGAGAAAACCCTGTGCACTTTCGTGTGTGGTGTGTCTAACAGCATAAAGTGTAGTGCTGCTGTGAATAAGAGTGGCATGATGTGTGTGTGTGTGGACAGTTTGCCTTGTTGTTTGCGTAACAGGAGTTTTCTGTGTGTCAATGGGGTGGGGTGTGTGTGCAGCTGGCCTGAGGCTTAGGGCAACTTCATTCATTACAAACAAACACTGTGTGTCACATTCATGTGGTGAATAATGTGGGGTGGTGTAAGTTTCAGGGTTTGTGTGTCTGTGTGTGTGTGTGTGAGAGGGGATGTGTGTGTGTGTGTGTGATGTGTCTGTCGGATTTTTTTTTTTTTTTTTTAGTGTGGTTTTTTTTTTGTTTTTTTTTTGTTTTATTTTTTTTTTTTTTGTTTTTTTTTGTTATTTTCTATCTCCCAGGGGAGGCCTCAGCCTCAGAATACAAGCAGAGACCCCTCATATCCCACGCTGGGAGCAGGGACAGATGCCAAGCTGACTAGGGTTTGAAGGGCTTTTTACCCTGAAATCGGCTGATTGGATCTTCTGCAGCTTTTGAAAGCCGCCTTTCCTGATGAGCACCTGCCGAGCAGAGGGCTTGATCTACAAGCTGGAGACTCCTTTCCTGGAGCAGCTGTGGTTGCTGCTTCCCTGATGAGAAAAAAGAATGACTGGAAAAACTGTCTGCTGGTTTGCTTTTGATTGAACCAAGAGAACCAATGTGAGGAGGTGATTTTGGGATCATATACCTAAAGTGACCGAGGTGGCCAGGAGTCTCCCTGGCAGCCAGGATGGGGCTCCTAAAGCTGGGATTTCCTAGCCTGGAAGCCTCTGAATTGGAGAAAGAGGAGCCTGATTCAGCTGGAACTGTATACCTAAAGCAGCTACAATGTAGGATATAGTGTGTGTATATATATGCTTACACCTCAGCATGTATAGAAGATAAAGGATCTGGATAGAGCTTAGCAGGGAGAAATCAGGAAAAAGCAGCTTAAGCGAGAGAGTGTGACCGTTTAAAACATTTCCATGCTGTGAGGAAAGACTGGAGGATTCTGGGAGAGAAACTGCTTGGGGAAAGAGTGGAGAGATGCATGAGGGGAGAGGTTTTAATGGATGTGTTACAGAATAATGCGGCTGGTTTCAAGCCGGCGGTCTTGAGTTCAGTACAGTACAATACAGCGGGATTGAGGCGGGATAAAGCCCTGATCCGACTACAGTACCCTTCGCCAATAGCTTTAGTAGGTGTGCTTTAGGTTATTGATCGGCGTCATTCTCCTGAGAAGAAGCACAACATTGTGTTTTTGTGCTCTCTGATGTAAACAAGCTCAACCAGTGGAGTAGAGAGTGAAGCCCGGGCCTTACACAAGCTTACATCTTCTGACCCCCCAAGTACTTACATTTAAATCTGTTGTTGACCCCCGAAACCCCTTACAATAAATTCCGCGTGAACTCACTTTGTTCTGCAAAGTTTTTGCTGTTTTTCGTTTTTTCTGTTGTTAACAGGTTTAAAACAAGCATGAATGATGTTGCTTGGCAGGTTCAATTCGAGTGCTCCAGCAAAGATGTTGCTGTTCCACTCTGTTGTTAAAAGGTTTAAAATATTCCTGCTCAGTCTTAAAGATGTGTGTAATAGAGATTGTGTGTAATAGTTACATACTCAAGAACATATCTAACATTAACATATACTGAACTGAACTTTTGAAAGTGAAAGTGCTGCTTTTCACCAAAAAACTTGTCTGGTTTTCATCCCCTTGATTCTTAATTCTGTTGTTAGCTGAATGGTCCACAGCTGTGTGTTTTTGTGATAGTTGTTCATGAGTCTCTTGTTTGTCCTGAACAGTTCAACTGTCTGCTGTTCTTCAGAAAAATCCTTCAGCTCTCACTAATTCTTTGGGTTTTCAGGTTTTTTGTGTGTCCCCGAACCCTTTCCAGCGATGACTGTATGATTCTGAGATCCATCTTTTCACACTGAGCACAACTGAAGGACTCATATGAAACTATTACAGAAGCGGGCATGTGATCAGCTAGAATAGACAAAAAATAAGGAAAATCATCAGCCCACAGACAAGCCACAGGCCCTCCTCACTATTAAAAAATATATATTTTAGCACATTAAAAGATATATCTTACATTGTAAAAATACATACTGTCCTGTAAAAAATACAAAGCAGCATTTCATAATCATGACCACAATATAATAGTATAATAAAGTACCAGAATATATTATAGAAAAGTATATAGAATTATTATTATTAAAGTACCTGACAAAAGTTTGGAAACATTACAATTATTAATGATTTTGAAAAAAGTATTTTCTGCTCATCAAGGCCTGAATTTATTTGGTGAAATAAAGTAAAAAAATGTATATATATATATATATATCTTCACCTCCACTTTTTATCCTTTTTGATACATGATGAATAAAATTATTGAAATTATTAATTTGGCTCTCTTTTTTAAATCTTAATGTTTGAGTGGTATCATGTTTTACCAAAAAAAATTTTACAGCATAAACTAGTTTGTACACTAGGTCGTATAATAATGAGAGAGGTGTTTTTGCTTGAAGTGCGATCAAAATGCATCATAAAGATGTTTTTATTTCTGAGAAGGCGATTTTAAATATCTGACACGCTCACTGATGAATAAAATTCTGAAATTATAATGGCTCTCTTTTTTAAATATTAATGTTAGTGGTAGGCGTTTCCACATGACAAAATGTTAAGCAGCCAAGCTGTTCACCATAAATGTAAAAATTAAAGCAGCATATTAGACACGAATGGGTCGCCCCTTAGAGGTTTATAAAGTGAATCATAACTTTCAAACACTAGATTTCCCAAATGTAAGAAATAACAGCAGACATGAAAGCGCCCAAGTGCTAACTCGGGTACAGTCTATTATATTATTACATCAGCATGTAGCGTCACAGTTATTGATTATTTCATGACAACACTACCAATCTCAAAATTCTTACTCAAATTCTTACCGCCATTCATAAAAAGTCACAAATTCAAACCGTTTTCACACCCCCAGCTCTTAATGCATCATTTTTAGAGTGAACTGAGATTTGGATTGAAGAACAGAGTGGGAGAGAGAGAAACCAGAGTTCTGCTTGGGAGGCAGTGTTACGCCATGGATGGACTCCTTGTGGTTGGGGGAGGAACACAGAGAGAGAGGTGGAAGAAGGGGAATGGAGGAGGAGCATAGGCTTGAGCCGGCTGGTGGAGAGCAGCCTCACGAGCTTCTGTTGCAGGGCTGCTACAGGCCACGGAAAGCTGTGAGAGAGCTGGAGGAAAAGGTTGAACAGAGGAGAGGGGAGGAGAAAGAGGTTTTTTTGCAGTGGTGGAATCTGGAGCCGCGGCTCAGGCTTCGCTGATGGCTCTAATGACTATTTGGAGGGTTAGCTGGCTGCAAAGAGAGACGCATTAAAAAGAATAGCCTGCGCGCTTTGGTTATTAACTGGGAAAACTAATGCGTGATGCATTAATCAGCGCTTGTCTCAGCCCCAAAATGTCCACTTTTTGATTGGAGGAATGGTTGCTGAGACAAAAGAGGATGCTGGTGAGTGAAAAAGATGTCTTTCTGGCGGGACAAGCAAAGTCATCATGCTAAAAGCTTGGGTCTCATCGGCTGGACCTGGTGGGGAAGGAGTAGCTTTGGGGACAGTGGGTTGTGATGGGGATCAAACTCATCATCAGAAGAGAAAATGTTGGATTTCAGATATTGTAGCGACCGGGGCTGAGAAAGCTGTCATGTGGGGAGGTCGGAGGTCAGTTGGCTGTATATATATATGAATTAGCGTGTTAATTGAATTAATTACAAGAAAAAGCTCCACCTGTGCTAAACTGGTTGCTTAATCGGAACAAGCTCCTCCCAAATGTTGTTAATAAAACATAATTTAATGTAGATCTGCATCATTCACACACATGTTCAGTACGTCAGTGTTAGTGTTTGACATACTTGAGTTTCTGCAGTTTATAGTTTGGATCCTGCAGTTTGTGTTTGAGATGCTGGACTCCTGATTGTCCTGGGTTATAATATTTTATAACACTATTTTCGATGCGCACCCAAATAATTTGACTGTGGGATATCGGTTAACCCCAGCCTTCCTTCTGTCACCATACAGCCAGACAACCTACAGACACACAGACACAGAGACATCATCTACTAATAAAATTTTTGCTAAATTCTCCTCTAGGGTAATATTTGCTATATATATATATATATAATAAAAAACACAGTCAGATCTAGGCCTGTCGCGATAGTCGATAAATCAATTAATCATACGATAAAAAAATAGGCTCGATAATAATTTTTCCGGCAGCGTGTAATTTCCCTTTTCATTTTTTATTTAAAAATGTAACGTAATCATGATATTAGAGGTTGATCTGGAGTGCAGCCTGTGGACGATATGGCACAAAACTTGCTCTCGGTGGCACAGATGTCCTGGGAATAAAGACACAATTTCACAGCTAGAAGTGGCCAGCTTGGGAGCGCCTTTCATTTGCTTGTGGATGTTTGCACGCCATAGTGATCTTGCACGTGTACTTGCACTACTGCTTTATTTTAATGCAGCGGAGCATCATTTTACAAATAACCGTTTGCCCGTTCCATCTTAACAGTTGCACATAGTAGCCTACGCACTTGGCTAAACTGCTTCTTTGGCTTGCTCAGCCCCTAAAATGTATGTTTGTAGAGGCGTGTGGTTTAGCGGCGATATCAATAAGCCCAGTGGGATCGCGGTGTATATAAACCGGTTAACTGATAGTATTAGGGGCCGTTCACATGTCGCGCCTAAAAGCGTGTGCCAAACTGAGCCGCGTCCTTTCTCCTCTCTCCTTTCAAAGGCGCCGGGACAGTTGGCGGCTCTGAGAAGCGATCTGCGTTGTTAAGCATCCATCAGCTCGCGATCTCCGTTACAACAAAGGAAAGTTCAGCCATAGGAAAGCGAAGACGCAGCGCTTCCATTATATACAGCCTTCCTGCAGCGTCTACATTTGAAATACTTGAACTTGGCGCAAAAGGCGCGATATGTGAGCGGCCATTAATCGGTCAAAAATGTTTACACAGTTAACGGTTAAGCAGTCAATATGAGCATCCATAACTGGCATATAAACATAATATAACATACAAACATACCAAAATTAATTAATTTTAAGCCACACAAAGTAAACGTGTTGGTATTTCTTCTGCGGAATCTGCCATAAAATCTCTCTCTCTCTCATCCTTGGTGGACATAGACGGCAATTCACTTTTGCTTTATTTGAACAAAGCTTATCAAGTACATTTTTTAACAGAGACTGACCGGTCCAACTGCTTTTGTGTTTGTTTTTGGTTGTTTTTGTTCAGTTACAGTGGATATTTAAAATGTTTTCCATTTTCAGTGGTAAATATTCTTTAGAAATTAAAAGTTTATTGATCTTTGAAAGGTGTACCTGCGTTATTATGCCATTATCTGTATATTAGCTGAGAGCGCTGGTCTTAGAAGCGACAATGTATAGTTGTCCTTGTAATTTCTTGGAAGGCCTAGTCAGATCATCTACACACAAACAGACAGATCATCTACACACACACACACACACACACACACACAGTGAGATCATCTACAGACACACACCGTCAGATCATCTATACAGCACTGAGCAGTGAGATTACAGCCAGCAAGACTGAAAGAGACAAGAACACACACCAACAGTCAGATCATCTACAGACACACACACACACACACACACACAAACACACAGTCAGATCATCTACAGACACACACACACACACACACACACACACACACACACACACACACACACACACACACAGTCAGATCATCTACAGACACACACTGTCAGATCATCTACAGACACACACTGTCAGATCAACAATTCAAGAATTCAAGGATTCAAAGAGTTTATTGTCATATGCCCAGCGAGGAAAACAAGTTTCCTTGAACAATAAAATTCTTACTTTGGTGTCCACAATGAATGCCAAGACAAGTGCAAAACTATACACACATACACAAACTATACACACATACATACACATACATACACGACTATACACACATACATACAAACGTAATAAACATAAAAAAAACTATGCTGCAGGAATAGGAATATAGTCAGCTGATATTTTGGTTTATATTTACAGGGTTTGTTAACTTTTTGTATGATTCTCTTATTGGCAACGGAATTTATAAACAATTGTATTTGTTGTATTTGGGGGGTTGTTGATGAACAACTTCCACCCTCAATACCCACGGCTGAAGAGCCCTTGAGCAAGGCACTGAACCCCCAGTTGCTCCCCGGGAACTGGATATATAGCTGCCCACTGCTCTGGGTGTGTGTTCACGGTGTGTGTGTGTTCACTTCTCACTGCTCTGTGTGTGCACTTGGATTGGTTAAATGCAGAGCACCAATTCCGAGTATGGGTTACTATACTTGGCAAATGTCACGAATTTCATAGTCTATGAAAAAAATAAAGAATAGAAATATAGACTGTGTATATCTATATATGCGAGTATAGAATAGGAATATAGACTGTGAAAACAATAGAAATGTAGACTATGGATATCTGTATATGTGAATGTACAGTATAAACTCATGTGCAAAAAACAATGGTGCAGTAACGTGCAAATTGAGTGCAACTACATGATAACAATAGGGCCTTTCGCACTGCTTTAGTTCCAGAACTAAATGTACAGTACTAAAGTACTGCGGGATGTGTTCAGAGTGAACTATTCCCAATTTGTTACCATTTATCAAGAGTTGCATTCACACGAGGCAAATTAATGTACTAGGATGTGACCATAAGCCGGTAGAACAGTGATGTCATTTGTGTGCAGCATTCGTGCTTTCGCTTCGAACAATGTTAGCACAGCAGGAGGATGGACATGCTGATGATTGGAACTGTGTTTTGTTGTGATACCATGAGAGTTTCACAATAATGGACATGAAGATGTTGGCGTATTCGTAAATCGAGTGATTGAGTGCGGAAGGAGGACTAAGATTCTCTAATGACAACTGACGAGGTGCTACATTTGCTACAAGTGCCTGCCTTCAGCGATCCACGCCATTGCTCGCTGTTCGTAGGGATGGGAACCGAGAACCCGGGAGTAGCTTTAAATATTTTGTGTTCTTTATAAGTGAGGGGATCAATTGGTAATTTATAAGTTTCTGTTAGTGTCTTTACAAATGCACTTGTAGCAAATGCATCTGCCCCCTGGCTGTCCGATGTTCTCCGTGAACATCGCTCTAAACTCAGGGCTGCAGAGAGGAAATGGCATAAATCAAGAAACTCTACCGACCTCAGTGTGTATAAGTCTCTCCTCTCTTCCTTCTCTGCAAACGTCTTCACTGCTAAAACATCATACTACCACGACAAAATTGACAACTGTTGTGACGCTCGGACACTCTTCAAAACCTTCTCTTCTCTTCTTAATCTGCCTCCTCCTCCTCCTCCATCGACTCTTACAGCTGACGACTTTGCAGTTTTCTTCACAAATAAGACAAAGAACCATCAGCGACCAATTCTCCACACCGCAGACTGAGGATAACTTCACAACGACTAATGCACACTCTCTCTCCTCCTTCTCTCCACTCTCAGAGACAGACGTTTCCAAACTTATCCTGTCCAGTCATCCTACTACTTGCCCACTGG
>NW_024879311.1:30672-30758 GCF_018340385.1 Cyprinus carpio | reverse complement strand
GCTGGACCTGTCTGCTGCTTTTGACACCATTAATCACCCGATTCTCCTGTCCACCCTCAGAAATATGGGCATCTCTGGAACTGCGC
>NW_024879311.1:30460-30546 GCF_018340385.1 Cyprinus carpio | reverse complement strand
CTCTTCTCCATCTACATGACGTCATTAGGATCTGTCATTCAGAAGCATGGCTTTTCTTATCACGTCTACGCTGATGACACTCAACT
>NW_024879311.1:0-30110 GCF_018340385.1 Cyprinus carpio | reverse complement strand
CATTTGTAAGTCGCTTTGGATAAAAGCGTCTGCTAAATGATTAAATGTAAATGTAATGTAATGGTTCCAAAAACGGTTCTGGAGCGACACGTGACCAAGTGCTGTGAGCAGCCTTCCGCCAGTGTTCTGATGATTCAGTGTTTCACCTAAAGCAGTGCTTCCCAAACCTGTCCTGGAGGCCCCCCTGCCCTGCACCTTTTGTATGTCTCCCTTATCTAACACACCTGATTCCACTCATCAACTCTTTAGTTGAGACTGCAAGAACCAAATTGGGTGTGTCTGATTAGGGAGACATACATAATGTGCAGGGCAGGGGGTCCTCCTGGACAGGATTGGGAAGCACTGCCCTAAAGGATGTCACAAACCAAATAACAGAAACGCCGCCCTGCCTCTTTCATTACTGAGCACATTGATTCCAATGACGCGCATTTTATAGACGTGCTGCGCCGGGTCTTTAACTGCCGAACACATGTTTCCCATGACTGTACGCGCACTCGCGCCTTTGATAACTGTGCACGTGGTTTTGTCTGACTGTACATGTACTGGCCGTGCGCAGCACCAACTGCCACTAAATTACATTATATTTGTCCCATATTGTCATTAATATACATTCTGACTACAACTTGGACCACTAAATAAATAGACTGCTATTGTTATGGAAGTAAGAGGGTTGGATTATTTAGTGTACAGGTAATTTCAAGAGTGATAAACAAAGTGATTGAAAAGATTTATTTTCATGCATTTTAAATGATTAAAAATGTGGAAACCACTCATTGCATCACAGCATCTCCTGACTGCATTATTATTTGTAAAAAAGGGGCTTTATGGAGAGTGTGTATACATGGTTATATGTATAACAGTTTATATTTCATTAATTTAGAGAAATGAACAAGTGTCTCAGCCCTCAAGGGACTATTTGGCCAACCAGCTTATTCCTGTTTGAAAAGCAAAATGTTATTGTGTAAAAAATATCAACTTTGAAGCACGTGCTGATTGATGAACTAGCATTACTCAACATTAATTACTACCTTCCAGCAACAAAGGGACTATTTGCCCAACCAGCTTTTCCTACATTCAATGAATGTAAAATAGTAAAACACATAATAAATTCATTTAAATGGCACCAGAACAACCCTACTTATGAAGATCTGTATACTGTAATAAATGTCGAATTTTTACATTTCCAACCGTTAAATTGAGTTGACAGTAAGTGATAAACAGTTTTGAGCACTGAGTAGTTGAGTATTGTGCATTTTTCCTTACCACTATTTTTTAATAGTTGTTTAATGATTTTATTGGAACCGGAATCAGAACCGGTAGCTAATTTGGTTCTCGAAAAAGGCAGTCCAGTACTAAAATCACACCTAGTTCCAGCGGTGTGAAAACGCCCAAAAGTGAGTAGTTCCACAGTTAGTTCTGGTACTATGAAAAGGTTCCTGCGGTGCGAAAGGCAGGCACTTGTAGCAAATGCAGCACTGCCAGTTTCATTAGAGAATCTTAGTCCTCCTTTCCATTTTTTCCAATCGCTTTACAAATACGTCAACATTCCATGTGCATCATTGTGAAACTTGAGCGACACAACAAAAAAACAGCTCCAATCACAGCGTCCTTCTGTTGTTAACGTTGTTCTTCTTTGTTTTCCGTTGTTGAATTCTGCGCACAAATAACATCGCTGTCGACCGGCTTGCGATCCGTCCCTGGTACTGTGCGGTACTAGTAACATGAGGAACCATATTGTTTTCTAAAGCAGGGTATCACAATACCTTTTTAGTATCGGTATATTGTGCAACACTACTTTTCAGCCCAGTTTGTCCCAGGAACGGAGCACGAGTTCTGTTTTAGTTTACTCTGCTGCTTCCTTTTATATATTCAGCCTACAGGTTGACTGTAAATGATGTCTTATATGTTCTTAATACCTCAGTATCTGCAGCTGACAGTTTGGACTCTTCAGTCCATCAGAAATAAGCACACCAGAGTCCTGCAGGAGATTGTTACTCAGATCCAGCTCTCTCAGGACACAGTTTGAGTTAATAGAGCTGAAGGAGCACAATTTCACAATGCTGTTCTGAGAGTTCACAGCCAGAAAATCTAGAAGAGATTAAATACAATTTAAGAAATAACAAAACAATAAAGACGGTACTGGAGTGTTGCCAGTTTTCTGTCCTCAGGGGAGCGGAGGATGACATAATCTGAAGACACTGAATCACAATATAATGTCTTATAATCTTCAGATTGATTCTTTAACAATTGTCTGGATGATAGCGCGCAATGGGGAGATGAAGGGGCTGGAGATCCTGGACTTTTGGGGGTTTACAAGTACCTGCGCCATAGTGCTCAGTGGGATCGATCAACCACACACCTGAGTCTCCAAGCCACCGCGCACAGGAGGGCCGCCAATGGCCAGCACCACAGCACAAGATGGAGGCCATCCCAGGCCCCTACTGCGGTGGGCGCCAGCCAGCGCCACAGCACAAGAGGGCCGCCAGCCCAGGCGCCACAGCACAGATGGCCTTCCAGCCAGCCAGCACAAGACCACCGGTAACACAAGATGGCCCGAGATCTTTGTGTTGCCGGGCAGATCCTGAGGCGTTCGAGGCGGTGCTCGATCCGGGCGGTGCGGTGAGTGGTGCCGATCGCGTCGGGCGGTGCCGATGCGAGGTGGTTCCTGAGGCGTTCAGAGCAGTGCTCGATCCGGGCCGAGGCGGTGCCGAGGCCCGGCGGTGCCAGTCGCAGTTCCGGGCGGCGGCGGTGCCGGCGGTTGCCGATGTCTCTTAACTGTTCGGGCGGTGCCGATGCTGTTCGGGCGGTGCCCGAGATGTCCGGAGGCGGTGGGGCCGATGCGGTGCCGATGCTGTTCGGAGGCGGTGCCAGGCAGTGCCGATGCGGCGATTGCCCGATGCGGCGGTGCCAGGTGCTGTTCGGAGGCAGGCGGTGCCAATGCTGTGCGGTGGCCGGTGTCGTTCGCGGTGCCGAGATGGTTCCAGGCCGTTCCGATGTGGTGCCCAAGGCGGGCAGTGACGGTCAGGGGCCATTCAGTTGCCGGCGGTGTCAGATGGTGCTCGAAGCGAGGCACTTCAAGTCTCCACAGGCCGTCCAGAGCACCTTCGCGTCTCTGGGCCGTCCAGAGCACCTTCCGTCTCCACAGGCTAGGTCAGAGCCGCCTTCACGTCTCCACAGGCCGTCCAGAGTGCCTTCCGTCTCCCACAGGCCTTCAGAACGCCTTCACATCTGGGGCCCCAGATGGCGGGTTCCGTTCTGGCCTCAGGCGAGAGTTCCTCCCTGGCCCCGGCTGCTGGCAAAATTGGCGGATCCTCCATTGGCCTGAACTGCTGGTGCCAGGCAGTTACTGAACCGGTTGCCTGACCCCGGGCGGTACGTTGCGCGGCGCTGGGGGAGCCATCACTGCCACCATCCTGTTCCCCCTACACATGGGCCTGGCCCTCCATCCCTCCCCCTGTTCTGCCTCCACCAGTCCACTGCCCTCTGGTCTTTTGGTTTGTTTTTTGTGTCTATGAGGCATCTGGGCTTCTGCTCCTTAGAGAGGTAATGTCACAGTGTCTGGTCTGTGTCCTGGGTGTCCACTAGGATCTCACTTCCCCTTATCGTCACCCCGCTTCAGAACTACATTTCCACTAGTCTTGTTGGTGCTATCACTGTCCATTGTATTCAGCTGTTCCCACTTACATTGTTTGCACTGTCATATATACCTGGTTTGGTTCTGTCTTTGTTCTGGGTCCTTGTTGGAATGTCACCTGCTATTTCGTGTTTCCTTGCTAGTTTATGTTTCTTGTTTTGGACTGCTTGCCTGGTTTTGACCTTTGCCTGGCTGATTGATGATTCTGGATTACCCTAATAAAACTGCAATTGGATCTACCTGTTTGTGTGCGTGTGGTGACAGATCTGATATATAGACCTAGTTTATTTCTGTGTTTGGACACTAATGTTGTGAATCAAGGACTTGTTCATAGTCCTTCACAAGTAAATTACATCTGAGTTTTGCAAAGTCATTTTCACAAAAGGCTGACATGTGATGGATATTTAACACGAATCTGTTAAATGACAAACTCTTAGCTTGTTTTTGTGTGAATAATTCATGTATGCGTGTGTGACCTGCTGAAGTAGTTTAATCTTTTATTTGTGATATTAATGTGGTCACAAATGCTGACAGTAAATATGTGTTAGAAAACTAGATCTATATCACTCATCATGGTCCATTCACAGTAATCCACCTTTTCTATGGTCTGATTTATTTTATGGCATAATGCAGAGCTCTTTAAATGTATAATAATGTAAAATAGTGTCTAGTGCTGTACAGTAAGTGTAAGCACTAAGCTACTATTCTTCCACTGTAATAGTTCACTGTAACAGCAGTCAAACCAAGCTGCAACATTAAGCATTTATGATCAATAATTACTGAAGATTAAATGTTATTATGCTATATTATTATTGTTGTATTGATATCGGTATTGTATCTTCACTGACGAGGTGAAAATGTCTGAATGTCGGCTTTACTGATCAATGTGTGGAGCGCGTCTCTTTACTGCAGCTGCTGCTGATTTAATGAACGGTTTCTCATGTGACGGGGTTGTTTTTACCCGCGCGGCTAACACACCTTTTACTCTAGCCATCTACTGTATTAAAACACGTACTGTGACTCCTTTAAGATTCTGGCCTGTTATTCAGGAGAGAAAATCTCTCATTCAGGAACATTTATTTTTAAAGGTCAGATTCATTATTAAATATGATACTTTTAGTTCATGATGAAACACTCACAGGCTTTTTCTGCAGTTGATCACAGCTGGTATTAGTCTTCCTCTCCCTCAGCGTGATGTGTTGTATTTCATGGTGTTCAGTTCATCCAGCGTCTCCTCAGGCATCTGAAGCGTACGGGAAGTTGTTGAGCACTGAGCAGCAGAGTTTTCTCTAGTGTTTGTCTGATTCCCTGGAAGCTCTCCTGAATCTCTCTGGACAGACTTTGATCTTTCACTTCCGGCAGACAGAGGAACAGATTGATGGACTGATCAGCTGAGATCATAATGATCATCTGGATATTTGATCATCTCTTTAATGTACTGTGTGGTTTTATATGATGCTCTCTGGGCTGTTCTCTGTGTGTGTCAGTAGATCCTGTAAGAGTCTCTGATTGGACTCAGTGAGGCGTAAGCGGGGCGCAGGGAACAGATCCAGACATTCAAATTCTCCTCTTGAGGCCTTTTATATACTGCTGATCTTAGTAGATCCTTACAAGAGTCTTTATTAAATCTGTAAGATCTGAATTCGTGCAGTGGCTCCCTTGTTCTTTGGTAGAAATAACACAATTAAAGCAGATAGAAAGCAGCGAAAACTCCTGAAAGGCTCAGATGAATGAAGCTGTAGACTTTCCTCCTGATGAATCTGGATTCCTCATAAAGATCTCAGTGCAAATCCAGAATACTACTGAGGCTTCAGTGACGTCTATGCCCGCTCTCGATGGGTCCTCCTCATAGAACATTACATTGCCCTTCGTCAGCTGTTTGAAGAGAAACCACTTCAGCAAGTTTCACAATGCTTCTCTGTTGGACTGCAGGGGTTTTCTCCTGGATCTCTCTCTTCAATACTTCTGCTTCCTCATGTTGGTCAGAATCAGCAGGAAGTGGATGTACATTTCAGTCAGAGTTTGAGAATTTCTGCCTCAGATCTTCTTCAGGGCTTCACAAACACAGTGGATGAGATCAGCAGAAGACTTGGGGATGTGGCACATGATGTGGAGGCTTCTTGCTCTCTTCTGATGTGTGTGAGATGATTCTGCTGGCTTGATGCTCATGCTGATTCTCTTCCTGAAATATTCCTCCTTCTGAGGCTCAGTGAATCCTGAATTTCTGTCAGGCCGGTGGATGTATTTGGAGGGGGATCTGATTGGCTGCTGCTGATTGGAGGTGATCAGATGAGAGCAGAGGGAAGCAGCTCTCAACTTTCATGAGCTGACATCAACACAGCCACTGATGAAGTCTCAGTCACATCACAAACTTTCTGAGGCGTCTGAAAACATCAGTGTGATTCTTTCATCAGACCATCAAAGATGAACACAACTTTACACTCTTCATAAATCTGGCGAGTCAGATCTTGAAGTTCAGGATGAAAGTCCAGCAGAAGTCTGTGGAGACTGTACTGATGATGATCTCGGATCAAGTTCAGCTCTCGAAATGGAAGGCTAAACATGAAATCTACATCACAGTTATTTCCCTCGGCCCAGTCAGAATGAGCACCTGCACAGGGCGGTTTTCGATTCCAGCTGATGCCTTTGGTAAGAACAGTCTTGATCTGCTCTTTCTCCTCAGA
Source organism: Cyprinus carpio (assembly GCF_018340385.1). NCBI lineage: Eukaryota > Metazoa > Chordata > Actinopteri > Cypriniformes > Cyprinidae > Cyprinus > Cyprinus carpio. The sequence goes on along the minus strand of NW_024879311.1, from coordinate 23,792 downwards.
TCCTGCTTCAGCTGAGGCTTTAGATGTCATTGCGGTAGATTGGGTGTCTTTGTGAGTGTTGTTTTCTGGCTGTTTTCTATATCTATGCAAAACCTCATGTTCTTCGTTCTCTCCTTCTCTCTCTCCCTCTATGATGTGGGAGGCTGTGTGGAAATCCTGATGGGGAGATACCATTCTCCTGGGTTTCAGTCCTCAAATAATCTCTCATACTTGTTCTTCTTCATGCTGGTTTTTGTGTTGGTCTTTACTGACTCTCTGTAGTTCATCATTCACTGCTTGTGGAGGATCCTGGGCTCTAATCTGATCGTCTCTGATTGGTAACAAACATAAAAACATGTTTGTGAATAAAACATGGAAGGAACAGCAACACATTTAAGAGAGATGTCGGTTTAATATACTCCTGTTATTATACACCATATTTACATTGAAGTACAACACATTTTCTAGAATATAGAGCTACATTTCATCAACTTTATATTTGCTACGCTAGTAGTTTTTGCTGTGTTATCTAACATGTTGGTGTCAAATAATCTTATTTATTAGTATAAAAATAACCTATAGATCAAAAACAATAATATAGCAACTATTTTATGTTTGTGTGGCAGGGGCAAGTAATAATTTGAACAAATTAGATTGACCCGGTGAAGAAAAATCCTCAGCATTGATCTCGACAAATAAAGTGATTCTAGTTTACTGTGAGGTGCTCATATGTGTGACAATAATACAGAAAATAATGAGAACAGTGGACGAAAGCAGAAGAGTAGGCTGTAATAATGTCTAACAGCACCATAAGCTGGGCCGATTGTCTCTGCCTGGGGTCAGAGGTTACTGGTTCAGCACTGAATTCAGGAGGATTCATCATGGATATCACTCTAGGGGGCGCAGCTGGGATCTGGAGATGTCTCTTCACTTTCCTCCCTGCTGACTCCTAAATATAATTATTCATATACATCTTCACTGATGAATTAACACAATACAATTAGTTAGGGCTGCACAATTATTATTTTTAATTAAATGGTGATTAGGCAGAACTGGCATTTCTGGATCGGTGTCGGTCAGACGAGACTGATCAAATCTGATGTGTCGTAATGAGTATTCTATTCTGTTGTTGAGCTCCACGAAGGCACAAAAACATTACTCCTAAAAACTAAAAATGTTTTCGTGCACATATTTCAAGTGTTTTGAAGCTGTTCCATAGTTCAGTGTAGGGAATTTTCAGATTAATACTGAAGTCATTAAATTCGAAGTTCACATAAACTCTTCTCTCTCCGCTTCGTCTGTCTGTCATCCTCCATTCCAGCAATCAGACTGTGTGTATGGATTCCGGTTACTACAGTCAAAACCAAACTCTCTTCAAAGTAGCACAGTAACTGAGGTTTAAAACTGTTCAGAGAAAAGGCTCAATAAACTAACACAGATTTAATACACTACGTATCAATATCTCTTCCCTTGTACTAGTGGTGTCAGTTCCGCGAATGAATCGTTCGGTTAACCGGTTCTTCTGGTGACCAGTTTCATCATCGGACTGAATCGTTTGAAACTGTTAGATCTTCAGTAAGCGGTAATCATTAATCCACAAATTACTTAAATTATTCACTTTTTTAACGTAGCTGACCTCTCTCTAAGTCTAAATAAACCAATATCGAGATGAATTAATTTACTGAAACAGTAGACTGTGAAGAACTGAAGAGATGAGCTGGGGCAGAGCAGCTTGTGTGTTGTAACTGTTCTATGTGACTTCGGTTAGCGTACGTAATGACTCTGTGTTGTTTCAAGCTCATCATTCTGAGCGCGGATGTGCACAAAGCGGCTCTGTGACACTCTATACTGGCCTTTAGTATTATAATTGTTGCAAGGGCTCTGTATTCAGGGCTCTTAGGTAATAGAGGCTATATTCATATGTGTTGGACTATTCAATGACTGTGGACTGTTACTGCCTTGAGTTACTGGTGTGTTAGAATGTGTGTAAAGTCGTCATAAGAATAATCAGTTGTTGGAATAAATCCGTAGGTGTGGGTGCGAGAGTTTTCCGCATTTCTAGTGGTGTTTAATTGTGTCGCGTGCATCTAAAAGTGGTTTCTATGTTCTTGATCATATTTAACGTGTTGTTTTATGGGTTATCACTACTCAGGTATGTTTGGTTGAGTTATTTAACTAATATGGCCTATATGTCCGATTAACCAGGCGTATATACAACCGTTACGATTATAATTGTCTATACAGTTTCATATGTGTTTATATTAAGCGGAAGTATATTGTCTGTATTAAGTTTATTTAAACAGTATTTATGCGATTTGAAACTGTTGAATATGCTAAGAAATGCTTAGTCATGCCATTATGCAAGAGCTATTCTGTGTGGCGATCATTAGTGCAAACCTTGTGAGGTTGATTCGGTCTGACGAGGTTTAATAACTTATAAATGGGTATTGAAAGTGAAGAATATTACTTCTGGATATGTTCTAATGTCTTCGTACACTATTAATATTGCTTATTGCTATTGTTTGTTGGTGTATTTATGCTATGGTGAGATATTAAGTACTGATGATATACTATTGTTTCTGCTTGTCTTGTAGAACCACACAAACACCCATATGTTTGTATGCTGATGGAAATAAATCTTCTGTGAATCAGAAGCATCTTCATTCGCGTTTGACGGGATACCACAGTGATTAATTCAGCTGAACCACGTGGTAACTACAGTACATTTGGTCCTTGAACCCGGATAGTAGTGCTGTGGATTGCAGAGATGTTTCCAGACCAGAGGGATTAGAGATGGACAACTAGCTGATGATGCGAAAATGGGGCGCCAGCCTGGTTGGAGGATTATGAGGTTCTCTTCCGCACTATGACCAACAGTCTCCAGCTGCACATACTCCCCATCCCAAGGTTACAGGAGCCTCACGCTGAAAGGGGTAGCCGAGATGACCCCTCTCATTTATCAGCCATTGGTGATTATGCCACTGCATGAACCAGAGATTCATAAATTAAGCTCATTACACATCAGACCAAGGAATGAGAGCACACCTGTATCTCACCCAATTACAACTGGGGATGTATCAGAGATTTTGAGAACAGTTCAGGAGCTCAAACAAGAAAATCAACAGCTTCAGTCTACTGTGCTAGATATGCAGCAGAAAATGAGTGCTAACACAGCATTATCACTCCTGAGATCCAGTGCCTTTGCCATATAAGCAGAGCCCAGTCACCAAACAAATTCGGGCCCACCAGATTATGAGACTGGCGGCTGCCACATCACCTGTGGTGGATGTGACATCCTCCCTTCTTCAGTGAATATACCACCTCCACCTCTAGACACATGTCCAGTTTGGTGGATGGATTAGCTACCAGACTACAAAACTTAGGAGGACTAAAGATCAAGCCTATCTCATGTCCGTAACCCCTGAGTGTGTGAACCTGAGTGCTTATTCCATGGCATCATCTCCCTGACAGAGGGACCTGAAGACTATCCACAGTCTAGGGCACCCACTCCTCTAACAGCACCTACCGGCAGTAAGACATTCACAGGGATACTGGACAGCATCCTTACTACCTAAGCAAGAGAAAGGGATATACAGGAGGCACTAAGCCCACAATCCCTGACTTCATTAAGGGAGACTCACCTTGCGAGGGGAATTTACCTGACTTAAGGTCTCATTGGACAATCTTTTACCAGAGGATGCAACTGAGAGATTTAAATATCAAATTCTCTTAGAACATAGCTGAAGTTTGAGGACGCTCTTCTCATTGCAGACTCCTACATCAATTCAGTAGGCTGGCCTACTCGATACCATGGCCTCTGGCTGAAGACATTATGGCCCAACCTCACCAGTTAACTGCAGTGCTGATTTGATGGGCGATCCTACTATCCGTAGTCATGATGTCAGTGGGTTTAAGGGTTTGCATTGAGTCAGAGCTCTGGTAGGCATGCTGGACCAATTGGGGATAGTGGCAGGTCGAGGCTTCAGTGTGAAATACGTTACCAAGGCTGTTGTCCAAGTTGCCTCCACGACTTCTGAGCTGAGTTCAAAGTGTGTACCCCTTGAATGTTAAGCATCCCCACTCTTTACACTTTGCAGACTGGCTTGAATCTGACTTAAAATACAGGAGAGTGGTTTGAGGTTCTTGGTGGAGACAAGAAAGGGCGTGGCTGACCAGAGATAGAGTAAAGACTTTAAAGTTCACCAAGACGGCAATATATTTCACAGCATAGACCCTGCTCCCAATACTACATCATTAGGAGGTCAATTCAGGTGTGTAGGCTAAACCTCCAGGACAAACCAAAAATGTTCTGTCCCTACTGCACAAATGCCAGCGTGTATCTGTGAATCAGTGTCAAATTTTAGCCAGCTCACCAAGAACAGAGAGAACTAACTGGGTGAAAACCAATAAGAGATGCTGGCGTTGTGGCCGAGCTCATCAGGCAACTGGTGCCGTTTAGAGAATGGCTATAGGGGTATGTAAGGACAAACATCTTGAGGCACTTCATGAATTAAATGAAAGACCAGTCAATGAGAACACCTCTCTTGTCAGCAATGCGAATGAGGGTCCTGTACCTAGACAGACCCTTGGGCTGCAGTCAGGAGTACTGTTAAAGATTACAAAGGTAATTCTTCGGAATGGGAAACATGCTCTTAAGACATTTGCCATTTAAGCGATGGCTCAGAGCGCACTATCCTTTGCAAGCAGCTGCCCAGGAACTGAAGCTACATGGTAGACCGGGAAACCTTGCTCTGAGAACTGTTAGGCGGGATGTGAAAATCATAAATGGTACTTCAGTTTCATCACCATCTCTCCAGCCTGTCCAGCCTCATAAAGTGTTTAAGATACACAAGCGCGTTACCTGCAGACCATTTGGGGCTTACCCGAACCTACCACATGCCCAGCTGCCACCTTACAGTACAGTAAATACAGACACCTCAGGGGACTGCCAATCCCAGCTTCCTTTGACAGTGTTCAGCCCCTCCTGCTAATCGGCTGACTATCCCCTTAGTTATCCCGATTGGTGCCATGCGGGGACCTCAGGTGCAGACCAGCGTGATGAACTTACAACTAGGATGGACGGTCAAGGGCCTGCTAAGCAGTGCAACATCAACTTTGACCCAGCAGTGTCTCAACATATTGATCACTTTCCCCTTCAATGAGCTCTCAGACACATCGAAACTCTGGCAACTTGACGTACTGCCCTACAGGGTGAGAAATTTGCCACCAGATCAAACAAGATCAAAGGGCTATCGACCTGTTAGAGCAAAGACAACTCGAATCAATGTCAATGGGACACAACGGTGTCTGCATACTCTCTTAAGGTTAAGGACATGCCTAAGTTGCGCTACAAAGGCAAGCAGTGATGCAGTCTGCGTGGCACTGGGGAAATGGATCTGGCTAAGGTCTATCAAGTCAGGGGCCTACCGGGCTGAAATTCAGGGCGAAACGGCGGGTTATGTGGTTGAAGTACCAGAGCGGGAAATGGAGAAAGATCAAGAATCATGGTTCATTCCCCACCATATGGTGAGCCATAATGGGAAAAAACAGGGTTGTTTTTAATTGCTCTTTCACATACAGAGGTAAGAACCTGAACAACCTGCTTCTGCCTGGACCAGCTTTGGGGTCCTGCTTACTTGGTGTGTTGCTTTCACGATTCCGGGAACTGCTGTAGCTTTAGTAGTGATAAGGGCATGTTCCATCAAGTAAGACTATTGCCGGGATAAGCCCCTCGCCGATTTTTTATGAAGGCATTGATGATCTGAATGAGGCCCCCTCGCATCCTTCCTGAGTGTAAGTGCTCCCCATTTGGGACTGCAGTCCATGTTGTCGACAAATGCACTACAAACCGTAATTAATCTGATCAGCCAGAAGACAATCTTAGATCACTCCCTTGAAGATTGTTTCTATGTGGATAACTGTCTACAGAGTGTTGCAGCACCTAATGAGGCTAAAGTGTTGGTGAACTCACTGGGAGTCTGTTGGCGGAGGGAGGATTTGAACTTCTGACAATGGGCATGCAACTTTCTAATGTCATGATCATCTGCCAAGGAAGCCAGATCAGAAAGCAGTGAGCTTTTGGCTAAACCAAACCAGATCAGACCCCCAGGCTTGCATTGGGATGCGTTGGATGTGTCAGTCTGATACTCTTGGATGCAAAACCGCCTGGAGCAACTGTCCAACTCCACAATGAGAAATATATACAAGGTAGTAGCGAGCCAATATGACCGCTTGGGTTCCTTGTTCCCCTACATCACTCAGGCCAAGATCCTTATACAGAGTCTCTGGGCTAAACCCGCGAGTGGGACGACCCATACGCCAAACTGGCGTTCTTCAAACCTGGCATGATTGGCCGGGGAATTCTGGCTGCTTTCCCAAATCACTGCCGCGGCTGCTGGGCTCCCAGTTGGATTCCCTTAACTGTAGTGGGCAGTACATATTTTGATTGATGCTTCTGAAGAGCATATGGGTCCGTGGCATGCTGGGGTTTCAAGGGAAGAGTTGGGGTGGCCTACTCACATGGGTCAAGAGTAGCCCCTAAGCGTCCAGTTATCTGTTGCCTCGGTGGAACTGTGTGCAGCTCTTACAGGTGCACAGTTAGCTTCCCTTACTAGCTAAAGAGCTTACTATGAACATTGAATCCCCTTTGTACTCTGGACTGGTTCCACTACGGTTCTGACATGGCTTCAGTCGAGGTCCTGCCCGCTACAAAGTATTTGTGGGCACCAAGTGCGAAATACAGGAACTACGGTGCACACACCTGGCGGTATGTGGAATCCACCAATAACCCAGCTGACTACATTACTCATGGGAAGACATTGAAGAGACTATACAGACAAAACATGGGACAAGGACCAGATTATCTTTGGCACTTGCCCTGCTACCTGGCCAGTTACCCCCAACATAAGTACATCAAGGAATCCTGCTGGGTGGAGCCTACTTTCTGTGGTCATGTAACGGTCGTTAATGTTCAGTCCTTGCCCACAACAGTTTAGTAGCTTTAAAGCCTTAGTTGGAAACAGCAACAATTCTACACCACGGGAGGCGGAGTGTGAAGGGGAATCCTTCAGCTGAGGGATCATCAATCCAGCAGAAAGGGGCATTCTAAGGAGAGGTTCAATTGACAGCTCGCAGGACTGTCTGAGTCGCGGGTAAAGCCAATTGCGATCCTCTAGCCGTAGCTTATAATGTTGGCACCCAGGTATGACAGCACTATGGGGCTCATCAGAGTTGTGGTGGAGACTATGATCTACAACTGGATGAAGATGTTTGTACACCCAATTGTTCTAGATCCATCCCACAAAATAACCCAATACAATTCAGAGACATAGACAAGAGCTGCCGCATCACCCTGGTTCTGAGCGGGTCTTTGCAGGAGCTCCGCCGTAAATATTGGATTTTACGTGGCAGAGGCGGGATTAAGCGGCCTTAACACTTGTGCCCTGATTGTCAAGGTGGCGAGCTAAACCAGCGGTGCCTCCAGATGGCAGATCTCCCTCAGGCCAGACTGCGGATATTCAAACCACCATTCTTCTCACGGGGAATGGACTGTTTGGCCTTGCTGTTAAAATAGGTAGAGCGAGGTGGCGTTAGGGGTTATCTTGTTTAAATGCCCTGACAACCGGTACATCCACATCGACCTCTTAAGTAGCCTTGATGATGGTGACTCATTTGTCATGGCTCTAAGGCGGCTTCATATCGCCGGGAAAACCTTCGAGTTACTGTCGAATCAAGGCACAAACTTTGGGGGAGAAAGGGAACTCCAAGAGTCATTCGAATCATTTGTGATGTTACTACCTGCGAACCGAGCTTGCCAAACAGCAAATACAATTCAGATTCAATCCTCCCGGTAGTCGCATTTTGGAGGTATGGGAGCGATGAATAGATCTATCAAGTCTGCCTGTATGCCCTTTACAGGGCGAAAGCATGACAGAGAGGAAGTCTTGAACGTACTCGATGAAATAGAAGAGATACTGGTCAGAAACCTCTAGGTTCGTGTCCACACGAACATTGGAGCCCCAACCGGTCGGTGGCTAGACCCATCACTCCCACAAACAGTTTATCATAATAGGGAGCTCTTAAGCCACACGTGGGGTGGAGACACTCTCAAGTGCTTGCTGATCAGTTCTGGGCCGCTACTTCACAAAGTACTACCTGCCCAATCTACAAACCGTGGTAAGTGGCAGAGGGAAAAGGACCCAGTGAGAGCCAAACATGATGGAGTCATGTTGTGGATCCACAGTTACCTAGAGCTCTGGCCAGTAGGCGGGATTACTAGGTTTTCCCTGGTGCTGATGGACAGATCAGAACTGCTGAGGTTAACGTGGGAAAGGGGAACATATGTCGGACCTGTAGCACGCCTCTAAGCTACCAAGAACTCCCAGACATGGACACAGTTTTGGGCACTTCTAAGTAAGCAAATTTGACTGTGCAAATTTGAGGCGGCTGCAAAGAGCTCTGTATTCAGACACTCTTAGGTAATAGAGCTATATTCATATGTGTTGGACTATTCAATGACTGTGGTGATTTTTACTTATGAGGGATTCACGGGTATGTTAGAATGTGCTGTAAAGTCGTCATAGAGATAATCAGTTGTTGGTATAAATCCGTAGAGTGTGGGTGCGAGAGTTTTCACTTGCATTTCTAGTGGTGTTTAATTGTGTCGCGTGCATCTAAAGTGAGTTTCATGTTTCTTGATCATATTTAGCGATGTTGTTTATGGGTTATCACTATAATTATGTTTCGTTGAGTTATTTAACTAATATGGCCTATATGTCCGATTAACCAGAAAGCATTATATACAACTTAATTCCACGATTATAATGGATCTATACAGTTCACCTTATTGTTTATAAAGCGAATATATTTGTCTGTATTAAGTTTAAACAGTATTTATCGCGATTTGAGGAAACTGTTGAATATGCTAAGAGAAATGCTTAGTCATGCCGTTATGCAAGAGCTATTCTGTGTGGCGATCATTGGAGTGCAAACGCCAGGGTTCGATTCGGTCTGACAAAGGTTTAATAACTTATAAATAAGGTATTGAAAGTGAAAGAATATTACTTTATGTTCTAATGTCTTCATTACTATTAACCCTCTGAAGTCGATTAATGCGTGCTCTGGCGTTTTGGGAGTATTATTTTCTCTATTCTTGAAAGGCAGAATTACACTTTCAGTTTTGATCGGTACAGATAAAGAGCAATACATCAATCGAGATCTGTAAAGGTTACGTATACAGACATAATAACAACAAAACTTTGTGCGCTATAAAGTAGGAGTAACAAACAAGGAGGTGCTGTCTGCAGCCGCTGTCTCGCGTGATCTTCAGTTACACAAGCGTGTCAAAATGAACTGTAACTCAAGTGAATACTCAACAAAGAGACATGAGAGAGATATCATAAGCCTGACATGTCTACTTTTAAACTAAACAAGTGCTGCCGAAAACAAATATTCTGTGATAAAAGTAATCCATATAAGAAAACTCTTAGCGATGTCCGTTTTCCCGATCTCCTTCATTATCTTCTAATGCGATGCGCCCAGCCTAAGCATCTTGAAATTCAAATGTTTCACTGAAGCGTAGCGGCTTTTGAATATGCCACACACAATGAAGATAGCGCGGGTTGGTTCTTCAAGTTTTTTTATTTTACTGTTGCTTGATGAGGGAGGAATAAGACATAATTCACCCCAAAAAGATGTGATGTGGTTGAGGTTGAGATTTGGATTTCCTCAGAAAAAGAATGAAGCACTTAATTCAGCAGGATCATAAACATAGTGGGAATCTCTTTTTATTTATTTATATACTAGTTTTCACATAGCGATGTAAAACATTTACTAGTTAGACTTTTCCAAACTATAATTCCCTGACTAAATGTATAATCAAATTGAAATATTATGGCAGTTTCAATAACAATATACACTACTATACCATTCAAAGCGATGTAAATAATATAAATGTAACAATAAATCTTAACTGTAACAAATGTAACAACCATTGCTGTTTATAATTTATCCCCACTAAAAACCTGAAAAAATATTCTCAGCTCTTTCAGCATTAATATGTATATGTAATAATAATAATAATAATAATAATAATAATGATAACAATAAATGTTTTTTTTGTAGGAAATGGGTGTTAAAAGGATTTCTTCAGGTTATTGTGACTGTAGATAATGATGCAAGAATTTAGTTTGAAAGTCAGCTTTGATTGTTCCTAATAAACTGTTTAACTGCACTCACAAGTGAATATTGAATTATGTTGTGGGATAATTAAATATATTCTAAATAAACTACAAACATAAAATTATATACATTTATTTTGTCCTCACATTCTTTCTTGTAACTCATCCCACTCAGTAACACAGCTGACTGAATGGCTCATTATGCAGCTCATTATGCAGGCCTTTGTCTTCTCAGGTGTGAATTCATGATAGTGGCCTACTGCATATGACTTTTACCAACAAAAGTGTCTTAGAAAATTTAAATCAATATATTGTTTTCTGTAAGTGAGTAAAAAGATGATTTTCACATCATTTGAAAAAAAAATTCTAGCTACAAGCTCCAGTTCTCAAAGTCCAGGAACCAATTTTCTGTATGTGTGTTTATTGCCTTTTTTCAAGTGATTTAACATTTTAGTTTTCACTAACCATGCATAACATTTTTCTCAAAACACAATCATGCACATACATGCTGCTCATATTATTATAGCCCCTAGTTTGTGCTGATACAGTGAGATTAGACTTTAGCCATTTAGATATTTATAAGAAGCTGAAAAAAGCACAAATGTCAGGGCATGATAAAACTTCTCAGGCCCCAAAATACCCTTAGACTCCAGAGGGTTAATATTGTTAACATTGCTGTGTTTGTTGGTGTTATGCTATATGGTGAATATTAAGTGCCTGATATATACTATTGTTTCTGCTTGTCTTGTAGAACCACAAACACCCACATGTTTGTACATGCTAGTGGAAATAAATCTTCTGTGAATCAGAAAAAAAGCATCTTCATTCGTTTGACCGGATGTACCACAGTGATTAATTCAACCGAACCATTAGTAACTACAGTACAATAATACTTCTCTACTTAATCAAATGTATTAATAGCCTTTCTTGTTCTGTTCTATCTATCACATGTTGCTGTCTTTATTACTGTATATGCATTTTAAAGCGTCTTTTATATTTCTATATAAATGTATATACTTGTTTTACATAAATGTATTTTACAACAATACAGAGGTAATGTATTCACCAGATTTAGACTTATTCACTTTTATTTGTAAGGTAAATATTTCACTAGATTTTTATAAAGTGTGTGTGCACCGATGATTTTTCTAGAATCTAGAGCATCTTTGCTGCTGAATTATCCACTAACCTAGTTTATAATGGTATTTTTGTCATCGATTTGTGATTATATATTTTTAATTTGTTCTTTTCATTAAAATGAAGTTGTTTATATGTAGTTGTGTGTTTAACCGGCTCTCTCTCGATAAACCGAGGAGGTGACTAAACTGTAATTCATCGACTGGCCTCTAGAGGCTGGCTGCAAAGGAAGTCAGTCCATAGACTCCCCATGTTAAAAAGCGCCCAACTATACTGCAGAAAAAAACATGTTTACAGCCTGTGGGTACAAAAGTGGTTTGGTCTATATAGGTAATTTTGCCTTCATGACAACTGTGGTGATTTTTTTTATAACTCATCCGGTTTAAATTATATTATGCCTTAAAGTTCTACCGCGAGTAAAGGGGGTGGCCCTTGAGTGACAGGTGGTAGCTACTGTCTGTGATCGAGCTAGGTGAAGCCGATGGCTTCAGCAATAGCTCCGCCTTTTGCCCATTTGTTATCAGGGTAATGCTGGGTGTGGCGCTAAGATGAGCTTCAAAGGTCTTCTTCAAGGATTCAGCGGGTGGCCGATCCACGGACACTTCGTCCATGTTTTATACAGACTATGTGTTTAACTTACACAAAGAGTGATATCAGGTCAACACAGAAGTGTCAAAATTCTACATTGATTTAAAAAACTGTGCTGGTATCGGTTGGATCGTTATCGGCAGATACTCAGAATTTTCGGTATCGGATCGGTTCTGAAAAAATGGTACCGTTGCATCCCTAAAAGCTAATCAACATAGCCTTTATCACTGCTTAGAATAGTATGAATATGTTCGTGCCTTATTCTGTGTGCAATAGTCAGATGGCGTTAGTGGGTTTAGATAAAAGCGTTAAATGTGGTATTTTCACAGATGGGCAACGGCAGTAGTTCACTGACAAGATGAGCATGACAATCCATTCGATTAATCAAGCAGCACTACAATTAGTTCAGATGATGTATGATGTTGTATGAGTCAGTCTTATTATTGTCTCAGTACGAGACAGTGTCTCACCTGGGTCGAGTTGCTGGTTTCCGCCACTGGTTAAAGAGGCTCTCTATGTGGATCTGTCACTCTTCAGAGACACGCAGCTGGGATCTGGAGATGAAGATCTCTCACTGATCTCCATGATGAGGAACTGATTTGAGGGTCTTATTGAAAGAATAAGGCAATGCGCGTGCATCAGTGGGAGGAACTCAGTGCTCATGTGTTTGTTGAAAATATAATCAAAACAGAAGCATGAATCTGTTCGGAGGGGCGAGTGTGTTTATGCTGCTGTAATCTGACATCAGTTTTTTTGTGCCAGCCGGTATCCAGCGAGTAACTGATATATTTTTTTTTTTTTTTGTAGCTATGTCTCTGCTGTCCGCCATAATATATTAATTTTTAGTAATAATGTATTTTTTAATCATGCAACCCGGTGTGATTCACCTTGTTTGAGATATAAACTAGTGATACCTGATGACAAATCTTATATTTAGAAGGCGATGTTTTTATAATTATCAGACCAAGGTTTAATACATCACCCCATCCTTACACCTAGCTTCTCTTTGAAATAATATTTGTGCGACATTCTTAGTATTTTTGAAAAGTGAAGACAAGTAATGATGGGCATTTCTAAAATTGTGTTATGGCCTTTTTTGCATCGTTACATTAAAGCTGAAGAATATTTGACCCTTATCTTTATCATTTGTATGTAACCTGCTGCTAAATAGAGTGTAAATATTTCTTAGCCATCACAATCTATAATAAATCATTATTATCACCTAAACCTCAATGTTTGGCGGATCGGCCGGCTGGCCTACAGAAACATGGTAATGTTTTATATTTAAGTATATTTGATATTCACATCTCCTCATTTGTATGTTTTAATGAATCCGTCGTGAATCAAATAAGGCAAGTCCCAAGGCTCGATATCTTATAATCCTGTGTGGCCGTTGGCATAAAGGTTTAGACTAGTCTTGAAAGTTAGCTATTTTTTTATTTTCTTTAAAACTGGTCCAGCATTTTAAAATCAATAATAAATCACCTTTATAGCTAACTGTTGCTTCAGTGAATAGGGACCTTTTTCTCAGTGTATTAGCAAGTGATCTTGCGTCCGTGTGTTCTCGGCTCTCGTCCATCATTAACGGTCAGTTCAACCTCAAGAAGACAAGTTCAGAACACATGGTGTCGGATGTGTTCTTCTAATATCAGGATGCATCGAGTGCAGACTTGAAAGAGATGAACCGTTAAATGGTTAAATATTGTGAAGGGTTAGGATTGTAGTTTTTCTGCTAGTATTATATCACATTGTGGTGTATCAGCACTGTTTGTTGTTCTGGTAAAGCGTTTTTTTTAGAAGAAAGAGGCAACAAATACAATTACAAAGACAAAGTAAGGAACAAAAAGACAATGGGGGTTACAAACAACACTCCAAAGCAAACTATGTTAGCTTATAAGACTTACACCATGAAGAGTCTTATACAACAGAAAAGTAAAGTCAAATAAAAAGTGAGGGAGTTTTCTTTGAAAATTTACCTTATGAATGTAAATTTAGCACGAAAAAGCAATAAATTAATAATAAATTTACAATTTTAGGGGTTAGCACAAAAGTTTTGGATATAAATATTTTTTAACACAATTGGAAAAGTCAGCCCAAGAACCTTTACAGTAACGGTCCCAAAACAAGTGATTGATGGTTCTTCAGACTGAAGACAAAAGGGAGCAATTGAGGGAATACTGTGTTAAATTTAGCAAGTTTGAGAAGTTATTGGATAACAATTAAGGATAATTTTAATAATAAAAACTAACAACTTTATTAGATAGAAGGTATTGTCTAAAGAAGCCAAAGCTCTTTCATTCTATATCACTAAATATGTTATTCCAAAAGATAAAGAAATCTGAGATCTAATGAATTGACGAATGTCTTTGTTTGACATGGTAATGAGACTTTGGTCAACAAATGGTTAGTGTTGATAAAGGGGGAGAGTCTAATAGACCTTTAGGGGATAAGACTTTTACTAAAGGTATAATACAATCAGGAATTGCACAAACACAATGGTATTCTCTTGGGGACTGGAAAGGAATTCTTGATTAGATTGTTCAAGAAGTAAAAAGGCTGCGAACATCTAAAGTTGACTGACTGGTATATTTTATCAAACCAATTGTGAAAAAATAGATTTATTTTATATCTAATATTTTTATTATTCCAAATAAGTAGTATGTGGAGAAAAATTATAATTTTGTATAAGTGACCAACTTATTAAAAACCTGTTTATGAAAACAAGATAAGATAAAGGTATTTAGAGATGTCAAAGTTGCAAAATGTAAACCTCCAGCAAATTAAATATATGATTTGGAATAATTTCCACAAGCGATCTGAACAATGCAGGATAGATGACCCGAGATAACCCTTCTGCCTTAAAGCACCACTCATTGACGAATCAACTGTAACCACAAATTTAATTTGTAGGATAGAGAGAATAAGAGGTTCAAAAATTAAGCGTCTCTTTTTCTGAATCTTTACATATAATTATATCTAGATATTTAATACAGTTGACTGGGATGTCACAAATTTTAACATCAGTAGAATCTTTTAAAGATAAAGGAGTACACATTTATGGATATTAAGACAAAAACCCGGAAGCAGGGAAAAAAACCTAATTTTTGTCTAGCTACATGAACTTGATCTTTATTTTTTTTAGAGGTTGTGTCTCATCAGCTAGTAGGCAGTAATAATGACCGATTTGGCACTGGGACACCTTTCAGATGACTATTTTGAATGTGGATGGCTGGTGCAGGAGTGGATGAAATCCGGTGTCGATGGTCTGGTATGTTTCCCACCTTTGCTTATTAGTAGTAAAAGTCTCAACTAAAAATAATCCTAAGAGTTTGATATTATTATAATCCCTGAGATGAACTTCCGATCATCTGATTTTACAAGCAATCACAACTCACTACAGCGAGTTAAAGCTTCGGTTTAGTATGAAAGCAACGCAACGAACACATTGTACAATAATATGAGATGAAATCAAAAGATTATAACTGAACTTACGGTAATGTGATTTTTATGCCAGTTTGTAACTCTTGGAAATGTGTTTTCACTTTTGGTTGTATTGAGACTTACCGTTTCACACAAAGTGTCCTCGTGATGCGAACCCCCGCATGCATAAAGAGACCTCAGGTGACAACACACAAACCCCACTTATTTGTCTGCTTTCAGTGTGTTAAATGTGTTCAGCGCCACCTACTGCATAGGTGTGTGACAGACACTTCCTCACCCATTCTACTCATCTAGTTCATATACAGTTCATTTACATTTCTTTACAATTACATATCTCAAATGTAGCTAAACTTATTTACAAGTTACAAATTAATAAAAGAACACAGATTATACAGACAACTATATTTAATGTTGTTTCATTATTTGTAGATTAGAGTTCATATTTGACACAGTCATGAAAACAGCTGTAATTGTTTTCTAAAAAGCTGTTATTATTCATGTTTGGACTGAGTTCTCATCATTTACACAGTTTTTGACGAGCAGCTGTGTAGCGTCTCATGTTTCAACAGAACTCACTAGAAATCACATTTAGGACTCATCTAATGTCTCTGTATTGACATCTTCTCGTTTATCCAGAAATTAATGTGACACACAATGTTTTTTTAAGTTCACTTACGTTCTGCACCCAAACATCATTTATAACATAACTAACATCCTGATAATAAAACATTTATAGTCTTAATACCAATCAAAATAACATCATATGAACTCAAACTGATGTCAGGATTCAATCTTTCAGTGTGAACGTCTAAGACAGTTACTAAACAAGACTCAAACAGCTCAGAGTCACTGAAAGAGCACATTTAAACTCTCATTAATATTCAATCAGATTTGTTGCCAAAATAAAGCAATCAAAAATATACTTTGATAAATGATAAAAACTGCGCTACAGCTAAAAGAGTAGAATCTTCAAATAAAGCTGCATTCTTTGTTGATTTACTGTCAGCTTCTCGTTGCTAAACGCAGTTTTAATGCGGCTTCGCAGTGATTAAAACTTTCCAAAGTTTTAGCCATTTAAGCCTTCTGGTGGGGGCGGGGCTTAACAATGACTTCCATCTCCGATTGGCAAATTGAGATTCTGATCGTGACTCAGTGAACGAGGAGTAGTGTTTTTAGTGGTGTGATGGCGTGTCTGGACTGGGGAGCTGTAAAGTGCACACCTAATGCTAATAACTGGATATTAAAAACGCTAATTATAAACACGATATTAAAGAAGTATAGGTTTATTCGAGATGAGTGATCAGGGAGTTTGTAGTAAATCCAATACAATAAATAGAAAGATCGAGAGATATAAGTGTTATTCCTGTGCAGAATGCAGCAGTTTGGTCTTTATTTAGATTGTTAAGTGTTTGTCTCGTATAGGTTTATTATTCACATGTCTGCAGTGCACTTATGTTACGTAGTTTGATTCAGGATCTTGATTGCTCTTTGAATTGTAACTTTCTGATCAGTTTTGAGATATTGAGCTTCATCTTTTATGTACATTTGCAAGCAAGGTTGGTACAGTCAATATTCATGTTTTTAGCAGTTAAACATAATTCAGAGTTAATTAACACAGTGAGCAGACAAGTAATTAAAGATTTTAAAGAATGTCTGATGTTTTTCCAACAGGTCTTAAGGGCAGTTCATGTAAAAATTGTTATCATTTACACATTATATATGACGACAATTTATTCTGAAGAATGTCTGGAGCTGTTCTGTCCATCCAATGAAAGACAGTTTTGTTAAAAATCCCTTCACTCCCCGAACACTTTCATTATATGAACAAAAACAAATCAGACCTTCTTCAGGATATCTTCTTCTGCTTTTGACTCTCAGAAGTCAGGTTTAGATCTCATGTAAATAAGATGTAAATAAGCTCTTTTTAACCTCATTATCAGACAAATCCCAGTATAACGTATATCAGTGCATCACAGGTTCATTTATATTTTTGTTTTAACACTTTACTTTGTGCGTGTGAGTTTATTTAAATGTTTTCAGAAAGCGCACTGTAAGACCATGTTAAAGATGACAATGATATACAACTTTGCTGAATCTTGTTCCTCCAGAGTCGGATGGGTACCGTGGCAGTACCATCAGATGTGCAGCTGGAGGGGAAGACCATTTTATTTTTTTAAAATTTGGGACCCTTCCTTGATGCCCCGAAGTTTTTTAATGAAGCGAATGGAAAAGGAAAAGCGAAAAAAGCATTAAATCTTTTCTTCTTGGGGCAATTTTGGGAAAAATTGAATTTTGTTATCATATTTTGGCTTTTATTAAAAAATGTTCGTATGAACGGGTCCATGCAAGTGAGTGTGGAGACGTGGAAAGGTAATGCAGCACACACACAGCAGTGTAGAAGCAGCATGTCATTCTGTGCTGCATGATGGGATGCAGATTTGGACATTTCTAGTTCCATCATGAGTCAGAACATTGGATCTCAAAACTATGTTGATATGGCAAACGAGACTTTAGCTATACATTAAAGCACTGAATGAAATGTTTTTACTTCTCATAAACAGTATTATATTTTCACAATAACATTTTCTTCCTCGTCCAGTGTCCCTTCAATCAAGGAGCCCTGATACAATGGATCCACAAAATAAGGAGATGTCAGTTGCGTAGAAAAGTAACATGAACATTGATACCTAATAATGTACTTGTAGAGACCTTTTTTATTATAATGCTGTCTCAACCCGTTCCATGCTGAATGTTGGAATATTTAAGCTATGAATATAAAAACAGTTTACAGTGAGGAGGATGTCCTACTCTGGCCAGCGGCACAAGTCGACACCTCCAAGGACTTCTGCATTTGTGTGTCCAGAATTAATTTTGTGAAGACAGAAGCTCTGTTTCTTTGGAGGCTCCTCCAGTCAACACTTTAAGATTTCTTATGCTTTCTTAGAGAGGCTGGAGTAGACACTGGCGCTTTAAGAAAAGATTTCCTGACAGGACAGCATTTAGTTTTTCTACAAATATTCTGTGCATACTTTGGATTTCTTGTTAATTCATTTGTTCTGGTTACATTGTAATATTTTATTTTTTTTGCCCCCTGTTTGATCGACATCATGGAGAAATGAGAAATGAACATCACTGAAATGAGTTTGTTCTGTTTCTGTTAAGAGCAATTAATGATGCATGCAGCTGCTGGGTGAAGCCTCATCTTCAGCAGCTCGGTGAAGGTTTACAACTTTACAATTTGATGGACATCATGGAGAAGAACAGAGGGTGTGCATAGCCTCTTTGTTGTGCAAGGTGTTGATGATCATCTCAAAATCCTACTAGCTCTATTTGCAGGCGCTGTTGTAAAATGTGACATCTTTTCTTTCTATACTGCGTGATGTTTAGATCATGTTTGCCGTTTTTCTGTCAGCTGGCGTGTTCTTCAGGTGGACTCCATTACATGCGTGTCACATCTGGTCCCACAAATGAGTGAAAACATGCCAAAGAGCTGAAAATCCTGAATCTCTTCCAGGATTGTCTGATGGAGCTCGAAGGGAAGTTCATATTCACTTCAGATGTCAATGAATGCAAATGTTTATTATAGAAGTCCGCTGATGGAGGATTTTGCTGAGCATTGATTACAAAAATATGTCTGATAATAACGATTGATCACAGATCATTTACTGCGGTCTTCCAGTGTCACATGATCTTCCAGAAATCATTCTCAATGTGCTTTGTTTGATGCTCAAGAAGCATTTCTGATTATTATTAATGTTGAAAACTGGTAACATTTAAGGAATAACACATTACTGTGGAAATAAGTGATACTTTTTAATATTTTTGTATTACACATTTATTAAAAGCCTTTATTACGCAGAAGTCTTTTTGTAACATTTTAAAACTTCACTGTCACTTTTTGATTTTATTTGATGAATAAAAGTATTAATTCCTTTTCTTTTAATCTTACCAAAAATGTTGAGAAATGGTTTTCATTGTTTCCACAAATATTTTAAGCAGCAAAAACTGATTTCATTGATGATAATAATGAAGAAGAAATGTTTAAGTATCAAATCATCATATTAGAATGATTTCTGAAGATCATCTGACTCTGAAGACTGGAGTTATGATGCTGAAAATACAGCTTTGATCGCAGGAATTAATTAATATTTTTTAAATGATTTGGAAATAGAAAAATTATTTGAGAAATTGAAATGTGCCATAATATTAGTTTTTACTGTACTTTTAAGCATCATCTGCACTCTTAGTGAGCATAAAGTGACTTCTTCAAGAAGCGTTAAATGTTTCCACCATCTTTTGACAGGTTCATTAATGTACACCCAAAAAGAAATGGAGAGAGAGAGAGGAAAAAGAGGAAAAACGGCTTTATTAATATCGTTTGTTCCAGTGTTAACCTTCTCCTCTAAACTTGCAGTTTTCTAAAGCAGCAGTTAGTTCTAAACTAATTGTACGTTTTCAAATGTCTTGAATGATTATTGTACTGTGTGTAGTGATGTCAAAGCTTGAAGTGTCTTAAACACATTGTATATTTTACTGCTCTAGATGGTGATAGTCAGGATGAGAGGCTCTCTCTCTGTCTCACAGGTGATGCAGTGACTGACCTAAGCACATAGATTAACTGCTTCTGTCAGAGACCAGCTTTAAATTATCTGTAGAGTTTGATCACACATGCAGCGAAGGCCAAGACACACTCTTTGCTCTCTTATTGTCAGCGCATGCTCCCAAACCATCACACTTCCCACTGCACATCTGTCAGATTTGAATGAATTTAAAGAAATCATAGAAAACAGTTCAACATGGTGCTTGCTTTTACAGAGTGTAGATTTGGAAATGAACTTAAATGTCTAGATGATGTTCTTCCCAATAGTTTTAATTTCTTCTTTTAAATTCATAGATACTGTTCAACAACACTTGTTAATGATTTTACTTGCTTCTGAATGGTTTACAAAGTCTTAAATATTTTTGTTACAGTATTTTACAAAAAAAAAAAAAAGTTATTGTTCAAAAATAAACGAATGGCAATTTAAAGTGATTTCTAGTGTAAATTATTATACAACAACAAAAAATAAGAAATTTGTAGATCATGTGGACTCCTTGGCAAAAGAAGATGTTTAAACACACACCAACAGAGAGCTGGGTTTCTAATCATCCATGCGCCAATAAATAACACACGTAACGTCTTGCATTGCATTTGTCCTGAACATTAAGCTACGTTGACTTCTTCAGATCCAGTTAAAGCACAGGCTGACAAACACAGTGAGAAGACACAAGATATCAAGATAAACTGGCAGCATAACGTTATGAAGCGCTGGCCTGAACAGATGCATCTGAACACAATGAGAGGGGAAGCCCAGCAGTCAGAGATGCCTCCATTGTGACTCACAAGTCAAATGTTAAATAGAGCACAATCTCTGGATGACATCAAGTGTCTGTAGATATAGCGCCCGCTCATTCAATGTGACGTCAAAGGATTGATCAATCCATGCAGAACAGTGAGTTTTGGTCTGATAAAGGACAGCAGATCTATGGCACCACCACACCATCATCCCTCTGTGTCACTGTCAGCAGTGTCCTCTTGAAGAAGCTGCTCCACCAGCTGAAAAAAGAAACAATCAGGTTGTTTAAAAAATGCTAACTGCGTTGAACTCACAAAAGATAAGCCTGAACTATATTTAATTTGATAAACTGCTATAAAGGATCTTACATAATCCCAAAGTAACTATATTCAAGTACATGAACAGGTCAAGAGAATGACAATCCTGAAATTTACTTCACATCGTTCCAAACTCATGTAACATAGGCCCTATTTACACACAGCACTGAAATGAGTCTGAGATCACTTTTACTTTAAGGGAAAGGGGACAGCATACCCTTACTATGACAAGGAGGAGCTTCATGATGATAAAAAGAATGATTTATTAAAGTGTTTGTTTATTAATAGCTTAGAGCCATGGCAGCTCCCCTACGGGTTTGGAACAACATGAGGATGAGTAAATGATGACAATTTTCCTTTTTGGGTGAACTAACAATTTAAGGTTAAGGAAGTGAAGACAGGATTATAATTTCTGGATACTGAATCCTAACTTTGCATAAATGCTTCAAGTATAGCTCTAAATCTGGCTCAGCCACTGGTGTCTGCAACTTTCCAATGTTGCCAAAGCTGTTCTGGTAGAGATTTCCCTCTGTTCTGATGGGATGGTTGTTCCAGCTACCCATGAAGCACTTCAAGTCCAATTTCAGCCGTGGAAGAATAGCATAGTGCACACAAAAGAGCTGCAGTTCATCTGACAAATCAAGCGCTCTCTCTCTTCCATTCTATGCAGTACTTCATAGTACTTACCAAGAGACAGCTGAAGAAACATCGCACCATAGACGCTCAATTCTAAAATAAAAAAGACACATTAGTATGGTCAAAACATAGCAAAAAAAAAAAAAAAAAAAAATAGCATAAAAGCAAACAGTTTGTTTATAGTAAATCATGTGAAGTATTATAGTATCCCACATTAGTGGCATATCAACATTAAGGGCAGGTAGATAGACCACCAGATGTGGTGCAGTTGTGCACTTTTAGAGTTTTAGTTCACCCAAAAATGACAATTCTATAAATGACTCATTCTTGATAAAAGGCAAAAGAGCTGTGTGCGTGCGCACATTTGAATAATGTCGGGTGTAAACGGGTTTTAAAAAGCTGTCAATCAAAATGTACTTGTTGAGACTCTGGAGCGAAACTTCGGGTTCATGTCAGGACTAACTTTAAAGAGCCCCATTACAGCTCTAGCCCAGGAGGCTTAACACTGAAAGCCATTTAATCCTCCACATTTACCATGCATGGGGATAGACCCTTTTCCTCAGTTGAACAGGGATGCAGACTCATTAGGTGTGAAAATGGTGACAAAAAATGAGCATCCAAATGACAAGTTTTAGTGACCTCTCAACACAGCACCCTCCGCATTGAATGAGTACTTGAGGAAGGCTGGCATGAGTCTGACGAGAAAGGTTTGTTCAGTCTGCATGTCTCTGCACAGACTGATCAGCGGATGACATCAAATTACTGCGAGAAGGATTCAAGAGCATAAGGAGTCGTATGCTCTCCAAAACACACTAGCTGAAAAACACTCTGAAAATGTGACTAACAGAAGATCGAGACGTCATGGTGTGACCTCTAAACTGAAAGAACACAAACTTTAAAGCTGCAGATCAGCAGCATCACAGGAAAGTGGATCGTATGTTTTAACAGTTTGTATTTATGTTGAATGTATGCATCTTTATACAAGGAACATAGCTGAAGGAATGTGGCGTCCTTATTAATTGTTGCAGTAAGTCTGTAGAAATTCAGATAAAACATACAATATACTCCACTTTCCTGTGATGCTGCAGACCAGCAGTTTTATTTTAATTCAGCTTAGAGGGTCACAGTATGACATGGTTGATCTCTCTCTGTTGGTCACGCATTTTGCACTTTCTAGCAACAATATGAGAAAATACCATTTGTTTGAGCCTCACATTTTCAGTCTCCAACAACTAAATGTGTATTCAATAGAACAAAGAGTGTAGTGTAAACCACTCCCCTTTGGCTGAGACTGAGCAAAACAATCTGCTTTCACGGACCCAGTGCGAGCTTTCAAATATCATTGTCATTCCAGGTGTTTCAGCTGAGAATAGAGATGTTTGTGTGGGGCATCATGTTGAGTAAGACACGTTACTGTGACCCCAAGAAATAAAAGATCCTGAGATGCAGCTTTTAATGGTTGGACTTATAACCCGGCAAGTCTAAAAACAAACCATATTCCAGACTTTGACAGTGCACCCTCCTGGAGAAACCATCAGTCCCACCAACATCCTTCAGTCTTCTGTGAAGTGTCTAGATCTAGAAATACCACAGAGCTCCTTAAAAAGAGTTTCACAGGAAGAGCAGTGATAGAGAAGCTCCTTGGGCTCATCCCTGTGGATATCCAAATGTGGACGTCAAAGAAGTTACCAGAGGTGATAGTTAAGCAATCTCAGATAAATTCAATTGGAAGATTCTTCCGAGCAGCCTGAGAGAGAAATTAATAAGGTTTATTAGCTCCTGCAGACCTCTTATTAATTCCCCGGGACGTCAACATGATTAGATGCAGCAATAGCTAATGTTAGTTCTTGCTGAGCAACATCCAGGAAGTAATCCATGTCTATAGTTTCATTCCCACAAACTAGGTGAAACTAGGTGGATCATCGCTACAAAGATATCTTCTCACACTTTGTTCCTGCAGGAATGCTAAATGCACGGATGCATCTTAAGACCCCAGGGAGTACATACTTCCATGCTGAATTTATTAGATTTTAAATCTATTAAAATCACCTGCTAAAAACACCTAAAAAGTGATGAAAGCCCTTTAATTTGTTCTTTATATACACAGAACAACATGAATTGGTTTTTTATCATTAAGGTTTTTAATATCCAGTTATTAGCATTAGTGTATGCCCAACCAT
>NW_024879310.1:1132375-1170653 GCF_018340385.1 Cyprinus carpio | reverse complement strand
TTCACTGTTTTGCTGTTTTGTCCAGTGTTGATTATACTTTATCTAGGACAAAATCATTTTATAATTCTCGAAACCAGCCATTCAAAATTATAGTCATCAACCTTCATTAAAATGAATCCCAAACAAAATGAAAAAATTTAATTTTAATTGTAAGTATTAAATTTAAATAAAAGTAAATAGTAGTTATTTATTGATTTCTAGAAATAACTAGTGTACTTTTCTTTAAAATTGTTGGTAAAAAGACCCATAAATAAAGATAAAAAAATATACTGATGATCTCATATATATTAGATCGCCACAAGGATGCGCTGTTTCTATGTGTATTTAGCTTTGATTTGAAATCCTTGTGGCGTGGATGACACAGAAGAGCATACGCAGCATACGGTGATATGGAGAGACACAGAGGAGACTGCTGACAAAGGAATTCTTGAATAAAGTTGTTCTTTTTGTTTCCTTCGCTTTTGTTTCCCGTCGCTTCGCTTACAAAAAATGTTCACGTCGCCTTGCATATAACCCCAGGTTGCACGTCTCTGATGCAGATGGAGTATTCTGACAATGACTTTCATAGCTTTTATGGACCTTGACACTGTTATTTATTTGGCAGTCTAAGGGACAGTCTCAAGCCTCCAGGTTTTCATCCAAAATATCTTAAATTGTGTTCCGAAGATGAACGGAGCTTTTACAGGTTTGGAACGACATGGGGGTAAGTGATTAATGACAACATTTTCATTTTGGGTTGGAGTATCCCTTTATGTTGGTTATGTTCATGATATGTAAAGGCTTATTACATTATGTATTCTAATGGTGTTGTTCAGTACAATCATGTAATTGTTTGGTTTTGATATTTTATTTAAGCCAATTATTATTGCCTCATCGTTAGTTTATATATAAATAGTCATACTAAAGCCTTTTTTTAACTTAGGTCTGTTTGTGTTACTAAAAAAAAAAAATCAAATTACTCCGTTGTCAAAATAATCAGTAGATTACTTGATTACCAAAATAATCATTAGTTACAGCCCTAGATTAGTTAAAATATTTCTAAATACAGCTGCATTGTTTTACTCTTTGCAATTAAAAGACAAATATTTTGCCACTGAAATTAAAAAAAAAAAATAGTGTTAAAATATTGTCACGTTCAAGTGAACCTAGTATCTGTATTTTGTCTCATCACATGAGCTAAGTGTAAGGTCACCCTAGTGTTGATAAGCGGTAATATAGCTCATAATTTTCTAAGTGTATGATACAGCTTTCATTCTTCAGGTCAACCATATTTTCATGACAAAAGAAAATCAGTTTGAATAAAGAAAGCAATAACTTTGCCATAGTATCCTTTCAAATGTTAAAAGTGCCACAGTCACTGCTTGCTTTGCATGTGTTTCCCCGGCCCGCCCCCGGAAAAAAGTTAAGGCTCAGGATTTTTTTTGCTTTAACCCTTGGAAATAAGCTTGAGGAGTGAGATTGTTTAGGCAAGCTTCTCTCTCTGTGATTCTTACATGGTATTTAGTGCAGTCTATTACTAATAGCCTACTAGGAAGAGAGGAGAAGAAAATGGGTCAGTATAAGTTCAGTTGTAAGTCCATTCTTTCTGTTCATAGGGATGTGCAAGATATGTAACCTATTATTATTGTTGTTTTAATGATGGGAGCTGACATCGAGTTTGTCACTCACGCTTTCACTGTGTGATATATTTAGTTATATCAAAGACCATATGATGAAAATGTTTTCATAACCGTGACACAATGTACAGTAGCCTAATACAGTCTCACACCTGTTTCAACCAAACATAGTGAAATCATATCTGTTTAACGGACACAGAGCATTTATGATAATTAGGGGAGATATAACCACTGCGCAGAGTATAGCCTATGTAAGGTAAGACAGAATGCCGACTCGTTTTCTCCTACCTTTACCTTTTGTTTCTTTTTTCTGGCTGTAACCCAAAGTTGAATGTTTTTTTGTTTATATGTATGTGGATGAGCCTGACAGCAATCTCCTCTTTTCTCCAACAGCATATATTTAGTTTCATTCTCGGGGCAACTGAGCATTTTCAACTTTGCTGTTAGTGAACCAACGACTCAATCATTAAGACAGTGACTTGTTTCATATTTAAAGTATCATTCCATAGTTGTATATTCATTATATTTTACTTTTAACAGCTTAATCTCCTAACATCATTTATGCAGTTGTAAACTGCAGTGTATATGCATTTGTGGCATCTCTGAGCAGCATTAACCAGTCTGTGTAAATGCTTCTACAGTAAATACCACTTCAGGTGCTGCTTAATTGTGTGGCAGTGAATTTTGTTGATATATTGATTTCATTTGATTGGTAACAGCCTTATGGTGTCTTATTATTCTAATTACATTTATTAAAGAAATATATGAATTTACATAAAAGATGGTGAATACATTTAATAAGGTTATACAATTTAGAGAATAAATCTTTTGATCAGTTAGGTTCCTTTGAATCTGTAAAACTGGTTCGCAAAGAGGTCTAAATTACTTATTATGTGAATTATCAATCTGAATCTCGAGAAGTACACCAAACAACGCATAATGGATCTAGCCTAAATATGAAAGAACGAGGACCATTCAGGGTGAACCGATTTGCTGCATACTAGAAAGAACCAACAGTATGGTTGTTTGCCTCCACTCACTCAGGAAATGAAGTAAAAACAGCATTTAATGTAACATTAAAAACAGTGATTGTTGCACTACATCACTTTTAACAGGATTAACCCTATGTGGTTCCTGAATTTTTTAATGCAGTTGTTTTATTTAACTAAATGCTTGATTTAAAGGTTAAAGTTACGTGATTCAAAAGTATCAGTTGCTATTAAGTTAATTTCTCTGTATCAATATCTCCCTCAGGTTATCAGTCAGAGAACAAATACTCGTCCCATCAACAATCCAGTTACACAAATCACTTAGCATACAAAAAAATGTAATGAAACAACTTTGTTTTGTCTGGTGAGGTCACTTTTTTTATTCTTGATTTAGATGTAATTGTTTATGCAGATCTGTCAAGGTACTGCAGGTGGTTCTCTCTTTAAAAGAAAAACATAGAAGCATAGAATTAAAAAAATAATAATAATAATTTAATGTCCATGAGTGTGTTATGTTGATGTTTTTACTTCTAGTATTCCAACCAGACATGATAATATGCGTGAGGGGTAAACAGTTTGATTTTGGGAAATGCTTTTTTACATTCAGCTGTTGCGAAATCATTCAATTTTGAAAATCAAGTTCTTTTTTTTTCCAGGAAACAAGTGGTTTTGATGAACAAAGTTGTTTTTATTGTCTCTTCTAACAAAAAATATTTTATTTAAACCCATCCACATCTAAGATTCACAGTAGAGATAAACAGAAAAAAGGTTCAAAACAACCACTAAAACAATGATTGCTCAGAGTTGCAGGGACTCCGTCAGACCTTTCTAAGATGAATGCAATGAGTATGGAAGCCATACTATTATTATTATTATTATTTTTTTTTTTTTTTCAGAAATAAAGTTAACAATCAGGAGATTAAAGGTAATGACATAAAATATTGCTATACCAATTAACATTTACTTCAACATTATTTAATATTCTGCCTCAAAATAAAAAATAGTCATAGCTTATAATTGCAGAAAGGGCATTTTAAGTGCACATTTAATATTACACAACAGATTTTGGGTGTTTTTAAGAAGCCATGTTTACTGTTATAGTGTAGGCAGAGAACAAATGAGACAAATGCAAACAGTAACTTACAGTTAGTTACTCTCCCACTCAGTTTGAGTGGGTGTATGTACCAATGGATGGTAATTATCAGTTGCTCTAGTACACTATTTGTCTACACACAGTTAAAGGTCAGTAGCTCTGCATTTCTATGTAGATGAAGATAAGAGTTAGTGTATGTTTTCAGAAGATCACATGTGTACACTTACTTTGTACTTTAAAGATTTCAGTTGAGTTCTTGCATGCCAGTGACTAAGAACTGAATGCTTCAACATCTCTTTTAACTGCAAATAAAATGACTCTTTAGATCATTTACATTCTTGGACATTCTAATATGCAACATTTAAGTTGTTCAACTCAGAATAAGATTGTGAGGAACATTCATAAAGAACTGAATGTTTATTTTATATTTATTTTGTGTAAAGCTTCTGTATCTCTTTACCAGAGACTGCTTGTAATATTTTGATGCTTGTTCTTTATTAAACTCATCGTCACAAATAAATGTTTGGACAAACCAACCAATGCACATTAGCACAAGTTTGCATCTGTATATCATTGCATAGAAAATTTTATTTAGCACAAATTTTTAGGCAATAGTAGTGCTAATGTTGTACTTTAGAATGAGAGTCCGTTTATAAGAGACAGTCCAGTTAATCACACGATCACTGGCCATCATGGATCTGAATGTTAGCTGCTGTTGGAAATGGCTCCTTCTGGTCTCTTTCCTCATTGTCTGTGTGAATGGACAAACATCAGGGCCGTAAGTTTTTAATGATTTCTGCTGAATATACTGTAGGAAGGTATTCTGTTTTAATAGCAAAATCTTCAGAAATTTTCAATCAAATTTCCAGTATCAAAAGGTTGTCAGTAATAATAAATATGGTTTCCTTTTTTTCTTTTCCATTGTTTGAAGGGGACTGACATGAGTATTTGGTGCCCGTTTTGTTTAATGAGAACACAATATTCAAATGATAATAATTAACCTTTAAATAGTGAAGATTCTTAAATATTTATCTTGGGCATTAAAATGGAAATTGACATTTTTTGATGCCACTGTACTTTACTCGGACAATTAGAAATGTATTGTTTTCTAGGTGTGATAAATTATTAGAATACCTAGTCATTGTGCAGGTTAAGTTTGTGATTTCTCCTGCATTTTATTTAACTGATCTGTGTAGCAAGGTTAATGTTTGCTGTTTGACAGACAACTTAAGCATGTATAAGGAACATGCGTATCTAATGCCTCGGGCAATATTGTATAATTATCTTTCAATAGATATTTCATGGTGACGTTTCCTGCAGTGATTGAGTCAGGATCTGAGGCCAAACTGTGTGCAAGCCTTCTCAAGCCCAATGAAAGCCTTGTCATGAACATTTATCTGGTTCATGGTGACCAGAGCACTTTACTGCTACAGGAGAAAGCTGAAGAAGAGTTTCACAGATGCTTTAACTTCAAGGTTTTCATTAGCATATTATAATGAATATGTTTGTGTCAACACAATGCATCTAGTTTTTTTGAGATAACATCTTTGCAGAGGTTGTGAATATCAGATATTTATTCTCATCAGGCTCCTCTGGTAAAAGCAGAATCAGTGCAGAGAATGAAGGTAGAACTTCACGGAGAGTCTTTCAAGATGACTGAAGAGAGAAAAGTCATGTTCAAACCTTACAATCCTCTGACCTTTATCCAGACTGATAAACCCATCTATAATCCAGGACAGACAGGTGAGCTGTGAATGTTTCAAAGGTAAACCTCAGTAAATAATGTTAGTGTCATTGACATCTAAACCCTGATCACAGCTGATGTAGCACATATAAGTAAAGCATGTTATCATCATTAAACATGACTAATGTTGCAAAAACCAGCAGATGGTAATTAAGTAAACAGTTCAATGGGCTTGTAAACAGAAAAAAGGAGCAGATAAGTTGGAAAGCAGATAAGGATGATGGGTTCATTGCTAACAACTTTAACACAAGAATGGCCATCTAGTGTGTGTTTGTGAGAAATCCCCTCACATCCAAATCTATATTCAGCCTAAATAATGTAATTACAAAAAACTGATGATATAAATCACGATTCAGACCTGCCAACCTGTACGCATTTTGCGTAGCGACTACGCATTTTGACCTCTAAGTACGCTGGTACGATTTGTCACTGTCCATGCGCAGTATTCAAAACAAACAACAGGAAAAGATGAAGAGGTCAACCAATCAGAGTTTTTTTTTTTTTTTTTTTTGCATTTAAATAATTTCTGTGTTTTATTTCTCTTCTAGTAGCTTATAGTTTATAGTTTCAGTTCATAGCGGCTCGCGCTCACCCCGTCAGATGCTCTTGACAGAAAGGCTGCATGTGAGGCTGACAGAGACGCGTTGTTTAATTATATATATATATATATATATATATATATATATATATATATATATATATATATATATATATATATATATATATATATATTATATATATTTTTTTTTTTTTTTTTTTTTTTTTTTTTTTTTTTTTTTTTTAGATTGCAATGTTACAATTTAATGTGATTGTAACCATTTTTTGCACATAATATTTGTCTACATGCTTACATTCACTTTATTTGTTTAATCTAAATAAAAAATACCGGGATATATAGGCTACCATACCGCAAATCAGCCAAAAAATATTTGAAATTTGCTTATATTGCCCAGCCCTATACAGCAGTGTACTGGAGGTTTAATTAAAGTGTACTGGAGTTTTTTTGTTTGTTTGTTTGTTTTGTTTTTTAAATGGCATAAAAAAATAAATAGCAAAAATTAACTAAACAGTTACAGTAAACAGTAAAAAAACAGTAAACTGTAAAAAGTAAAACTGCAAACTGTTTACCCCCACTCCACCCCCCGCCTGCCATGCTGATGGTACTCAAAAAAAATGTTCCAAGGTTGGCAGGTCTGCTATATGACTCTTTTTATAGGATATAGGGATACGTGAACATGTGACAAACCTTTCATGGCTGTCTGGAAAACCTGATTCTAACGGGTCAATTGGGGCTAAGTGGTCAAATATAAAAAACAAAACAGCTTTAAGTCACAGGTTTGGCTCAAAGGCACATTCACACTACTGCAGAATACAGCTGTCAGTACTCTCCTGTATATTTGAGTCCTTTATACGGTTAAGTTCACGAATAGCCTACATTCGGTTATTTACGAGAGTGAGAACCGCATTCTATAACCAAACTCACAACCGTGTTTTCGTTGAATTCCTGCAGTGTGAACGCAACCGAATTGAAAGACTAGTTGTCATGGCATAGAGTGCAGCTTTGTGCTGCACATACGCATGTGTAGCATATGTTTCTGGTTTTTATGTATGGGATCAGTAACTTACAGAGCCGCAGATATGAGCTGTCAGTCATCTGAAGGATTTAGTTCCAGTCCCTCTCAGTTATTTAGATCTAAATGATGAACTTTCTCCACTGAACTCATGACGTTTAATGTGATAAGACTTTACACTTTCATTTACGTTGTCATCTTTGATATTACTTTAGTGACTATCACTAATATGGTTACAACTGATGCAAATAGATTCTTGCATGTCCTCCAAGCTTTTGCGCTCTTAAATTGAATTCTTCTCAGTAAGTAGGCCTATTTTGTTAAATAGTTCTGGTTTATTTTTATGCTAATGACAGTCAGACTACATAAAAGATTAAGACGTTAAAAGCAGAGGTTATAATAAACATTTCTGTTTTCACAGTGAACTTCAGAGTTGTTACCGTGGATACAAACTTTGCACCATTTGATCAGCAGGTCTGATGTGTTTTGTCTTGAATTTTTATCTCCCTCAATTTCTTTTGCATTGTTGAATACGTTGTTAATAAACAACACATTTCCAGCTAAATCATTTTAATATCCTAAATGATTGAATTATTATTATTTGCTCTTTTGCAGTATGGTTCAATCGTGCTTGAGGTAAGAACACAAAACATCCTTTTGTACAGTCATAACAAGCACACTTTTTAAATCCTATTAATGCTGCTGAAATTCGGTTATATTTGCAGTTATTGTATTTTCATTAATCAAAGGCTACATTTCTTCATTAATGGTCGGGATATGTGTAGCCGACTGTGCTAGCTAAATATCTGGACTGTGTCTTTGCTATTAAATAGGACAGTCAAGAGAACAGAATTGGTCAGTGGACAAATGTTTCTTCAACAAGGTGGATTTTGCAGCGTTCTTATGAATTAAACCCAGAGGCCCGTCAAGGTGTGTACAGACTCAGGGCTTATATTGGTGAAAGGATGATCTCACATGATTTTGAGGTGAAAAAATACGGTAAGTCATAAAAACAAACAATTTACAATATTGCATGGGATAACTTTCAGTGATATCTTTGTATATTAATTTACTACTAATAAGTCTAATTTCTGCCTCCTGACTTCTAGTTTTGCCTAAGTTTGAAGTTACTGTGCAAAGTCCAGATAAAGTGAGTGTTGATGAAGAAGAACTGATCATTGAGGTTTGTGGAAAGTGAGTGGTCTATTTTATTTCCTGCATTAAGAGAGCAGTGTTTTCTTCCATTTTTACTTACTGTAACCCCCAACCTATTATATTAGTTTCTCAACCCCGGGCTGTATATCTGTTGCTTGTACCTTTTTCACAGATACACTTACGGGCAGCCTGTACCTGGTAAATCATGGGTGAAAGTGTGCCGTAATGTTCTGCACTACGTTCTTACCCTTGAAAGCAATACAATATGTTTAGAGGAAACCACTGAGGTATGTGAGTTGAAATGCAGTACAAGTAATGGCACATATGTCTTCCATTTATCCAAGTAGACTACTCTTTAATGTTTGTGTTCATTTACTACAATTAGATAAAAAAGACAGGCTGTGCCATCCATACCTTAGATGCATCAGCCTTTTTCAACTCCACACTAAAGTATAATCTGCAGAATTCTCTTAAAGTTGAAGCAATGGTTACAGAAGAAGAAACAGGTGAGCTATTGGATTTGGTCAGATCCCTGTTGCCCAAATTTCTTGATTTTCTGTTTTTTATTTTTATTTTGTTTGAATAAATAATAATTTGCTGTTTTTACCGTTTACAGAGATCACCATGAAAAAATATAAATCTGTGTCCCTGACTTATGAAATTGGCAAAGTCACACTCACTGACCTGCCCAAAACATATGAACATGGATCAGTTATTGAAGGAAAAGTAAGTCAAAAATCAGTTTGTCTCAGTTTAATAACACTTGATATGTGCATAATTATTCTATCATTTGTTCCTTGAAAATCTTCTTTTCAACAGATCAAACTCTCAAATTTCAAAGATGCACCAATTCAAAACAAAGTGGTTTATCTTTTTGAGGGTGAAACTTGGTCCTCAAAACTGCTCCTAAATCTCACAACAGACAGCGATGGATTCGCCAGTTTCTCTCTTAATACATCTAGTCTTCCTGAAAGGGATATTAATCTGATGGTATGATCACTTTATTTGCCTAGTTCTCTTTTGTGTTCGCTGAAGGGTTCAGTTGCTTGAGTTATTTTAGTTTCTTTGTTTTTCAGGCAAGTGTGTATCCAGAGCTTAATTATTATGGTTACAAAACACCTTACATCTCTAAGGATAAAAAAACAGTTCAGCTTTTCCAGGCTGCCACTCCATACACCCCAACATTAAGTGAACTGATTATAGAGAATATTGAGCAACCATTACAGTGTGATGCTGAGTTTACATTAACCATTAAGTATTATTTTATTGGAGAGACTGCTGAAGACTTCAAAACTGACATTGTCTATATGGTAAGAACATGTGCAGTATGTACATTAGTACATTGATGCATTCATTGTTTGTTAACAGCATTAACTGGCTGCACTGGTCAGTTTGCCATGAAGTATCATCTGACTATTTCAGGTCTTGTCCAGAGGAGTGATCCTTCATCACGGATCTGAGAAGGTTGAAGTGAAGACATCTAATGGAGCAGCAAGTGGCACAGTGTCGTTCAAACTATCTGTTGGTGCAGATCTGGCTCCTGCAGTGCAGATTCTGGCCTACTGTGTTCTGCCCAGTGAAAATGTTGCTACTGGTAGCGCAAAATTTGATGTTGAAAAATGTTTCAGTAACAAGGTATGTATTGTATCTTGAGAAATAAGCCTTTTTAAACTGTATTTCTGGCTCAGTCCTAAAATAAATTCCATTTACTGTCATTACAGGTTTCACTACAGTTTTCTCCTGCTAAAGCGGTTCCTGGTGAGAAAAACACTCTCCAGCTCTCAGCTCAGCCTGGTTCACTGTGCGGCCTCAGTGCTGTAGATCAGAGCGTCCTGATCATGGAGTCAGGAAAACGTCTGGATACTGAAAAGGTATAGATGCTTTAGAATTCAGTATTGATTACCTGTGTTTTCAGTCTTGGAATCTACAGGATGAATCAATAGAGAACAGACTATCCTTAGATACTGTGATCCATCAGTATTTATGATGACATCCCAATCTCAGGAGATTGAACATTAATCTTCATTCTTTTCCACCAAAATCAAAAAGTTTTTTGGGGAAAATTTATTAATTATTTAGTGTTGAAATTTTAGAAATCAGTGTGAATGTGGTCTCTTTACAGATCTTTAACCTGCTGCCAGTGCAATCAGTGTCAGGTTATCCTCAGGGTGTTGAAGATGAGCAGGAGTGTCTGCATGTGAGATCCCGTCGAGCTCTGTCAACAGACAACGCCTATGAATCCTTAAAGGTAGGAGGATTATATGAGTGACAGTGCAGTAGATAATGACTGAGAGATATTGATTCGGTATATTCTGTTTATTCATAAGTAAATGCATAAAAAGCCCTCTTGTTTTGACAATAAAAACTGCAATTTTGTTGCCGTTTGACAGAGAGTTGGATTGAAGATGGCAACAAATTTGGCTGTGCGAATCCCTCAGTGTCTGTCATACAGAGGCCTGACTTATTTCAGATACCATGATATCGGTACATGTAGCATTATTATAATTTATGCTGTACTAATATATGAAGGTGTATATGTATTTCATACATAAAATATGTTCAATTTGAAATTCACATCCATAACTAGAGTGGTGTAGTAGGAAAAGGTGAACATTTGCATGCATTAACTTTGGCAGCCCTAAAACACTAAAACTACAATTACTAATCAAAATGAACTGAAACTAAAACACTATGCCAAGCAACCCTAAAATGAAGTTGTATATAAAAAATAATCTATGTATTATAATGATGATCTGTCTTCCATTTGCTGTTTTACTCATCACCTTTTTTCAGTGTATCATCATCCTGTTCCAATGTCAGTGTCAGTGATGTCTTCACTAGCCGATGCTGATTTTGGTACATCTAGCAGAGATTCCCCAGCAGTGACGATACGGACAGTTTTTCCAGAAACATGGATCTGGGAACTTGCTGAAGTGGGGTCTGTAAAACATAATCAGTACATTTGACATCATATTGAAACATATCTTTAATACATCATATTCCCTCAAGTCAAGACTAAAAAATCTTACTTGCTTTGCAGATTCTGAGTTGTTTTTTTTCTGTGCTGAATGTTATATATAACAGAAAAAATGGATGCTTAATGGCAGAGTCAGAATCAAATCAACCTGTTGTTGTAATTCCACAACAGGGACTCTGGATCAACTCAGGTTCCTGTCACGGTTCCTGACACAATCACCTCTTGGGAGACGGAGGCCTTCTGTCTGTCCTCCGAAGGTCTGGGTCTGGCTCCTCCTGCTCAGCTGACAGTTTTTCAGCCCTTCTTCCTGGAGCTCTCTCTGCCTTACTCCATCATCCGCGGGGAGATCTTTGAGCTGAAGGCCACGGTCTTCAACTATCTGTCTCAGTGCATCATGGTGAGATTTTCAGACCCAGTCTTATCCAATCACATCAAATATGCCACTAATCATGTGTTTGATTGAAAGGTTAAAGTGACTCCAGCTCCTTCCTCAGACTACACTCTCAAAGCCTCCGCCGATGATCAGTATTCATCCTGTCTGTGTGCTAATGGAAGAAAAACCTTTAAATGGATCCTCACTCCTTCTGTTCTTGGTGAGTTTTCCAGTCTGAATCATTGTTTCTCAGTCTTTGTGTCTGTTGTATCTTCACATACATGTCTTGTGTTGTAGGAGTCATGAATATTACAGTCAGTGCAGAGGCAGAGGCATCCCAGACTGTGTGTGACAATGAGATTGTGAGCGTGCCAGAGAGAGGACGCATTGACACAGTCACACGAAGTCTGCTTGTGCAGGTCAGCACACGTCAAACGACTCTCAGACGTCATTTATCCATGATTCTAATGCTGCTTATGTCAGTATGATGTGTTGATGTTATTGTTTTATGCTGCAGGCTGAAGGAACTGAAAAGACAGAGACCTACAGCTGGTTACTCTGTCCAAAGGGTTTGTCTGCAGACAATATATAGCATCATATAGTGTTTCACTGCTAATCACTGATGTGTGTTTCTGTCTCTCTGGTTCACAGGCGACAGTCTCTCAGAGGAAGTGAATCTGACTCTTCCTAAAGATGTGATAGCGGGATCAGCCAGATCCTCTGTTTCAGTCATTGGTAACATTTACATACACAAGCAGAAATGAGTAAATTAGTACAGAAATTAGTACATATACAAGCAGAAATTAGATTTCTAAAATGTAGTGTTATATTTGTGTTTGGATTATAGGAGACATTTTGGGTCGTGCACTGAGGAATCTTAACGGATTATTACGGATGCCATACGGCTGTGGAGAACAAAACATGGCTGTTCTTTCTCCCAATATTTACATTCTGCAGTATCTGGAAAACACGGAGCAGCTCACCTCAGCCATCCGAGAGAAAGCCACCGGCTTCCTTAAGAGCGGTAAGAGAAACCAATCATGTCAAGAAAATACTGAGACTGATAAGAAATTGTTCATTTTTCAACACACCTGAATGTCATTCAATTAAGCTGAATAGTCAGACACATTGGTTCACACCAAACAAACTGTTAAAGTGAACCATTATCACACTAAACAGGATACCAGAGACAACTGAACTACAAGCATTATGATGGTTCATACAGCACATTTGGTTATGGTGATGGAAATACATGGTAAATATTTTTTCACTCTTTTGTTAAGTACGTTTTGTTAGTAATCTAAAATAACAGTAAAAAAAAATAATAGAAAATTATATCTGTTCAAATCATTTGTTTTGAGAGATTTGTTTTGTTTTTCATTGAAACATCTGATTACATTTTTTTAAAGTAAATCTTCCACACCACCAGGTTAACTGCCTTTGTCCTGAGGTCTTTTGGCAAAGCACAGAAATACATATTTATTGATCCACAAATTATTCAGAGCGCAAAGGATTGGTTAATAAGCAGACGGGACTCGGACGGCTGTTTTATGCAACAGGGAAGACTGTTCAACAACAGAATGAAGGTCTGTCTGTCTGTCTGTCTGTTTGTTTGTCTGTCTCTCTGTCTGTCTGTCTGTCTGTCTATCAATCTATCTATCAATCTATCTATCTTTTTGTATTTTTTTTTTTATTTTTTTTTTTTTTTTTTTTTTTTTTTTACCTGTAAAAGTGTAAATGTACTTTTTCCTTATATTTAGGCTTTAATGTTAACATTAACATTTGTCTAGATTAACTTTCCGCTAATAGTTTTGAGTGTGTTACTTTATTTATCTCTATCTGTCCTTCATTGCAGGGTGGAGTAAATGATAATGTGACCATGACTGCCTACATTACTGCGTCATTGCTTGAACTGGAAACTCCAGTCACAGTAAGTTCATCTACAGGAAACAGTATAAACTCATAGAAAAATGACACTCACAGCAGCTGTTTCTCTGATTTTGTCTCAGGATCCTGTCGTCTCTAAAGGTTTGTCTTGCTTGAGGTCCGTCATTGAAAATGTCGAAAACACTTACACCACTGCTCTGCTCGCCTACACTTTCAGTCTGGCTAGAGACATGGACACTCGACAGCAGCTTTTCAAGAAACTGGAGCATGTTGCTATTTCAGAGGGTAAGAGATTTGTTTCCAATGACTTTCTGTTGTCTTTTATGACTGTACTGTTTTTTGTCAAGCTTGTTGTGTTACTGGTGTCTCTTTATTCATGTGTCCTAAAGGGTCTCATCTCCACTGGTCTCAGTCTGCATCTGCTGATGACTCTGAATCTCTGGAAGTGGAGATCAGCTCATATGTGCTGCTAGCTGTTCTCACTGCAGATTCACTCACTACAGCTGATCTGGGCTTTGCTAACAGGATTGTCAGCTGGCTCATGAAGCAGCAGAATGCCTATGGAGGATTCTCCTCCACACAGGTGACTCAAACTACTCAAATCAGACACATGATTGCTGAATAATGGGTGAAAGTCACATTACTGAACACATTTATTTCTCAGGACACAGTGGTGGCTCTTCAGGCTCTGTCTTTGTACGCCACTAAAGTGTTCAGCTCTGACGGCTCCAGCACAGTGACTGTACAGTCAGCAGGAGACACTCACCTCTTTGATGTCAATCAGGACAACAAGTTACTGTATCAGGAGAAGCAGCTGCAGAATGTTCCAGCCAAATACAGCATTGAAGTGAAGGGCTCGACCTGTGTGTCTGTGCAGGTCTGTAGTGTGTTCAGCTTCATTGACTCACTTTCTTTCTTTGCTCCCTTAGCATTTTGTGGTTATTTTGCTGTGAGATGGATTATAAGCGTGCTTTTGTTCATGTTGGCTCTCTCAGGTGGCTCAGTTCTACAACATTCCCACTCCTACTGAAGATAAAACATTGAGAATTGATGCTAAGCTTGAGGGAGACTGCAAGAAAACCCTTGGACAGTACCTTTGGTTAAATTTCACTGTGAAGTAGGTTACTTTATGCTGTAAAACATGATTATGGTTATGGCTTTAGTTCATTCAACCTTAACTCTGATGTTTCATATTTTCTCTTTTTCAGTTATAATGGTCCACAGGAAAGATCTAACATGGTCATTGTGGATATTAAACTCTTATCAGGATTCACGGCTGATACATCATTGGTGTGTTTGACTGTAAAATTATTAATTATTAGGTTCACTGTACTGATTCACTGTGAATCTAAGATGGAATATATTGTCTGGCTCACTTCTGCTTGAACAGCACGATAACTTACAGAAAATAACTTTTCAGTGTTCTCCTATTGGGCATGTGACAA
Organism: Cyprinus carpio; assembly: GCF_018340385.1. Classification (NCBI taxonomy): domain Eukaryota; kingdom Metazoa; phylum Chordata; class Actinopteri; order Cypriniformes; family Cyprinidae; genus Cyprinus; species Cyprinus carpio. The sequence goes on along the minus strand of NW_024879310.1, from coordinate 1,155,803 downwards.
ATAATACTTTTTTTTAAAATCACTTTTCCACACAGCTTGAACCTCAACGCCTTTCAAGAACATCACTTGTGGAGCGGGTCGATTCCAAAGATGATCATGTCATTGGGTATCTGAAAGAGGTAAGAAAAAAAACAACATTGATATAAGTTACAGTGATTAATTCACATTTGATCTAAAATCTTCAGTTTCCATGATGCTGTTTAACGTCCTGCAGGTTCCAAAAAATATTCCAGTGAATCTCCAAATAAAACTGAAACAGGTTCTTCCAGTGAAGAATCTCAAACCAGCTGTGATTAAAGTGTATGATTACTACCAAACAAGTAAGATTTTATGTGCCATTTTCTCTGTTTTTATTATGTGATTCAACAGTGTAAGTTGCTATTAAGCTAATTTCTCTGTATCAACATTTCCCTCAGGTGATCAGTCAGAGACCGAGTACACGTCCCACTGTGAATGAAGTGTCATGCTTCAGTTCTGCAGCTTGAATAAAGATGTCAAATTCTCACTAAATGTTAAATGATTCACTGTTTTGTCCAGTGTTGATTATACTTTATCTAGGACAAAATCATTTTATAATTCTCGAAACCAGCCATTCAAAATTATAGTCATCAATCTTCATTAAAATGAATCCCAAACAAAATGAAAACACTTTTCATAGTAAGTAAAAAAAATTAAATAAAATAAAACGTAAATACTAGTACTTTCTAGACACCAAAAATAACTAGTATATTTTTCTTTAAAATTGTTGGTAAAAAGACCCATAAATAAAGATAAGAAAATATACTGATGATCTCATATATATTAGATCGCGAAATTTGTGAGATGTTTATATTTGTATTTTTATTTGTTTTGAAATTAAACAGCGAATAGTTGTGGCTTTTTTTATGTGTATTTAGCTTTGATTTGAAATAAAATATGGAGAGACACAGAGGAGACTGCTGACAAAGAAATTCTTGAATAAAGTTGTTCTTTTTGTTTCCTTCGCTTACAAAAAATGTTCCCGTCGCTTCATATAACCCAGGTTGCACGTCTGATGGCAGATGGAGTATTCTGACAATGACTTTCATAGCTTTTATGGACCTTGACACTGTTATTTATTTGGCAGTCTAAGGGACAGTCTCAAGCCTCCAGGTTTTCATCCAAAATATCTTAAATTGTGTTCCGAAGATAAACAGAGCTTTTACGGGTTTGGAACGACATGAGTGATTAATGACAAAATTTTCATTTTGGGTTGGAGTATATCTTTAAGTTGGTTATGTTCATGATATGTAAAGGCTTATTACATTATGTATTCTAACGGTGTTGTTCAGTACAATCATGTAATTTTTTTGGTTTTTCAAAACAACCATGTGATTTAGTTTTTGCCTCATCGTTAGTTTATATATAAATAGTCATACTAAAGCCTTTTTTTTTAACTTAGGTCTGTTTGTGTTACTAATATATATATATATATATATATATATATATATATATATATATATATATATATATATATATATATATATATATATATATATATAATTACTCAGTTGTTAAAATAATCAGTAGATTACTTGATTACCAAAATAATCATTAGTTACAGCCCTAGATTAGTTAAAATATTTCTAAATACAGCTGCATTGTTTTACTCTTTGCAATTAAAAGACAAATATTTTGCCACTGGAATAAAAAATAAAAAAATAGTGTTAAAATATTGTCACGTTCTATTGAAACAAGTAGGCTATCTGTATTTTGTCTCATCACGTGAGCTAAGTGAATTGTCACACCCCTTTTTGTTTGTATGTTTTATTTTATTTTTTTTTTTTGTTTTTTATTGTTATTATATTTTTGTGCCACTAGGGGCGCTGTAGCTTAAGAGTAAGCTTCGTATGCAGAGAAGAAGAAGCGAGCTCTCTAGAGAAAGAAGCGATCTCTCTAGAGAAAGAAAGATGCATGACTAAAGTGTGGTCACTAAGCTAATAAGAGAAATAAGATCAACAAAAAGAAGAAGAAAAATGACTTAAACTATTTCCTCTCTCGGTACTCAGCCAACGAGGTATGTTTTGTATGTTGTATTTGTCAAAATAGTTTTTATCTGTTAGTTTTCTTTCTTTAAGCTAATTATTGTTTGTTCTGTGCTTTAGTTTTCACGGTGTGTTTATGATCCTGACTAAGCTGGATTCAATAAATCCATCAGTATGAGAAAGCCACTTGTGTCTGTTGGTACCTGGAGGAATTACAGTGAAAACTCGAACTGATCTGCATGCGGGTGGAGGCGAGGCGGCATGATCAAAGGAGCAGCAGTCTTGCCACAGCGTGATCGGCACGTGAACAGAGCAGGGAGCGCGCACGGGATCAAAGCACACGATTTGAAGAGCAACACTTTAAGATAAGACAATAAGATTTGTGGACACTCATAAGTTAAGGGTTTGTCTAAACAAGGAAAACAAAAAACACAAGTTTATGGTTGATTAATCAAACTGTGAAAAGTGAAAGTAACGTTTTGCTATTCCTAGTTTTGTTTTATTGGGCTATTTTGTAAAATTCTGTATTTTATGTGAACGGTTTAAATGTGAATAACTCTTATTTGAATACGTTTTGGGTATATTTAAGTTGACAGTAATTTAAGTTACATTCATATTACTGCATTAAGATTCAGTGTTACATTTTTATTTTATTCTGCCTTTATATTTTAACTGCCTGCAGTACAGGGATGACTTTTAGTTAACGTAAAGATTTTGCTGTTTAGTGACAAGTGACAAGACGTTAAAATGACTGATCCAAATATACCACTAAATAGTGCAGAACCCCAGATGCAGTCTGAAGAAACCCAATGTACTGATCTTAGTGAGCAGCAAGAATCAGTACAACTTAGAAGAAGTCAGAGAGTGAAAACACTCACAGAAAAGGGAAGAGAAATGCAGGATGAGAGGATTAAAGGACTCCAGCAAAGATTTAACTACAACTATGAAAAGTGGAGAACACGTGCAAAAGCATCCAAGTTACCCCTCTCTCAAACAGAACCCTTGAATAAAGACATACTTGAAGATATTATTGGTGATGTTAGAGGTCTTTGTGCAGATGTCACAAAAGTTTATGAAGAGTTACGTAAGCTCACCCCACCGGATCAGGAGTCACGTCGCAGAGTAGATCTGTGTGTGGAGATCTCAGGTTTCCTCGTGAATAAAGCAACCAGCCGATTGGAAGGAAAAGAGGAACAAGATTGGCCGGAAGCAGGCTCCCTCTTTCAAACTGTAAGCAATAAGTCAAGCTCCTTCAACACCACTAAGAACTCATCTGAGCATTCACATAGATCCTCTATAAAACGTCAAGAAGCCGCCGCAGCAGAAGCGAGTCAAGCTGTTCTCAAAATATTAGAAGAACAAGAAACGGAACAGCAAGAGATAGAAAGACTAGAAGCTGAAGTCAGGAAAAAAGCAGTAGAACAAGAAACATTGATTAGACAAAAGCGCTTAGAAAGAGAGACAGAAGAAATTAGATTAAGAATGCAGAGAGAAGCAGACGAAGCAAAGTTTAAGGCTCAACAAGAAGCAGAGTATGCAGCTCTGCAGAGAACACTTGATGAAAAGAAAAGAAAAGTACTGCACCTGGAAAAGGTCAAAGATCTAAAGGCAGCACAAGCAAAGATGCAGGTTTATGACCAAATGAGTGCAGTAGAAGCGCAAAAGATCGATGTAACAAAGATTAACACCGAAATGAAAGTCGCTGAACATGTAAGCTTCCCATCTCTGCTTAAACAAGTCATACCCCAAGCTGCAGTCACTCCTACAAGTGATGGTACATCAGATCTTGTTAAAGTGCTAGCAAGTGCATTAAGTGCTAGCCGTATCCCTGTTCCGGAACCTACTGTGTTTTCTGGGGATTCCTTAAGTTACAGTGACTGGAAGCTGTCATTTCAAACGCTGATAGACCAAAAAAATATCCCAGACAAGGAGAAAATATTCTACCTTCGGAGATATGTGAATGGACCGGCTAAGAGAGCGGTTGAAGGATATTTCCTGCTTGGAACTGAATCTGCATATGCTGCTGCCTGGAAGATTCTGGATGAAAGATATGGAAATCCATTCACAATCGCGAAAGCCTTTAGAGACAAACTGCATGCATGGCCCAAAATTACCTCAAGAGACAGTTTCGAACTAAGAGACTTTGCAGATTTCTTGCGCAGTTGTGAAGCTGCTACAGCTCACATCAAGTCATTAGAGATCTTGAATGACTGCAATGAGAACCAAAAGATACTTTCCAAACTTCCAGACTGGCTTGCTGCTAGTTGGAACCGCAAAGTTATTGAAATTGAAGAACAAACAAATCAGTTTCCCACTTTCAGCCAGTTTGTTGAGTTTTTATCGAGAGAAGCCAAGATAGCCTGTAATCCTGTTACATCTTTACAGTCACTTAAACAATGTGAGCCTAACAAATCAGACAAACCGAAGCTTACAAAACAGAAAGAAATTGGAGTTAAAACCCTGATGACGACTTCACAAGAAAAGATACAACTGGTATGTGTATTCTGTAAGAAACCTAAGCACAGTTTACACAAATGCAGAAGTTTTCTGGAAAAGGCTGTGTCAGACAGAGTCAGCTTTATTAAGTCAGAAAGGCTATGTTTTGGTTGTCTCAAACCAGGCCATCATTCGAAGAGCTGTACCAACCGCAATATTTGTGAAAGGTGCAGTAAAGGGCATCCGACTTGTCTTCATGAAGATAGAGTTAAGGACAAAGGAGAACAAAGGCAACCAATAGCTAATCCAAATCCAAGCAACGAAAGGTCAAGTCAAAGCGACCGAGTTCAAGAACAAGTTACAGCCATGGCTACGACTAACCGAGTTGCAAGTCAAGAAAATAACACACAGACAGCTGCAATCATTCCTGTGTGGCTTTCATCTTCCACAAAACACAAAGAAGTTCTTGTGTATGCCTTACTGGATTCGCAAAGCGATACAACCTTTGTTCTCAGTGAAGTTGCAAAGTTACTAGAGACAAACCAAGAACCTGTTAAACTAGAGCTGTCTACTATGTCTTCCCAGACTACAGTTGTTCAGTCCGACAGACTTCAAAATCTTCAAGTTCGTGGCCTTTACTCAAGCAAAAGAATCACTTTACCTCCTACATACACACAAGAATTCATTCCAGCTAACAAAGCTCACATTCCAACTAATGAAACAGCCAAAGCTTGGCCACATCTGGAACACCTTCAATCAGAAATCGCACCTTTGCAAGATTGCGAGGTAGGATTGTTGATCGGATACAACTGCTCACAAGCTCTTCTGCCGAGAGAGATTGTCTCAGGCAAGGAAGGCGAGCCATACGCTCAGCGCACCGATCTTGGTTGGAGTATAGTTGGACAAACCAATCACTGCCTGAACTATGGAGATGCAATTGGAATTAGTCATCGCATTATTGTTAAGAAAGTCATCCCAGAGCTTAAGCCTTCTCTAAAGCTTCAGAACAAAGTCCACTATGTCAATAGGACAACAGTAAAGGACATCACCCCTTCGGACATTATCAAAGCACTTGAAGGAGACTTCTCTGAAAGAGCCATTGAGGGCAACCCTGTATCACAAGAAGATTTAAAGTTTCTCACAAAACTCAAAGAAAACATCACACAAAATGAGAGCGGCCACTATGAGATGCCACTACCGTTTCGTGACGAAAGACCCAAATTACCAGACAATAGAATATGTGCAGTGCATCGCCTAAAGTGTCTTGAAAGGAGATTAAGGAAAGACAAATCATATTACAATGATTACACAAACTTCATGGATGACATCATCTCAAGAGGAGATGCTGAAAGAGTCCCTGACAAAGAGTTGAATAACACTCCTGCATGGTATATCCCACATCATGGGGTTTATCACCCACACAAACCCGGAAGAATCAGAGTAGTATTTGATGCCTCGGCCAAGTACCAGGATACTTCTCTCAATGACCACCTCTTAACCGGTCCTGACCTGACAAACGCATTGGTTGGTGTTCTTTGTCGTTTCCGCAGAAATTCTGTCGCATTCATGTGTGATATAGAGCGGATGTTTCACCAGTTCCATGTCACAAAAGAAGACCAGGATTACTAAAGGTTTCTTTGGTGGGAGAAGGGAGATTTGGAAGCATCACCATCAGTTTACCGTATGAAGGTCCATCTTTTTGGAGCAGCGTCTTCTCCAGGCTGTGCCAACTTTGGCCTGAAACACCTTGCTGCCCAAGGACAAGGTCAATTCAAAGAAAACACCATACACTTTATACAGAGAAACTTTTATGTTGATGACGGTTTGGCAAGCGTTCCTACTGAAAGGGAAGCCATTCAGCTCATCAAAGACCGAGAGCTCTGTTCCAAAGGAAAGTTAAGACTCCACAAATTTGTGTGCAACAGTGAGAGAGTTATGTCCACTATTCCAGAAGAAGAGTGTGCCACAGTGAAAGACCTTGACCTTTCTTTAAGTTTACCACGCATTGAAAGAGCTCTTGGAGTTGAATGGTGCGTCACTTCAGACACATTCAAATTCAGAATTCAAGTCAAGTTGAACCCCCTTACAAGAAGAGGTTTACTTTCTACTGTCGCCTCCATTTACGATCCCCTGGGGTTTATTGCACCGTTCGTCCTCTTGGGAAAGCAGATTCTTCAGCAAATGTGCAAGGATAAGGTTGGGTGGGACCACGAGCTTCCAGAGCACTTAAAACCCCAGTGGGAATCCTGGATTAAAGACCTTCCAAGTTTAGCTAACATACAGATTCAAAGATGCTTCATTCCTACAGATTTCGGTCAGGTTAAAAGCTACGAGCTTCATCACTTCGCAGACGCCAGTGTCAATGGATATGGTGCTTGTACTTACCTGCGAGCCATTAACCAATCAGATCAAGTCCATTGTTGCTTGGTAATGGCCAAGTCAAGAGTCACACCTACTAGTGTCACAACTATCCCTCGACTCGAACTCTCAGCAGCAGTTGTTTCAGTTAGAGTCAGTGATCTACTCAGGACAGAACTTGAAATCCCATACGTTGCTGAGTTTTTCTGGACCGACTCCACCGTTGTTCTCGGCTACATAAATAATGATGCCAAAAGGTTTCAAGTCTTCGTAGCGAATCGGATACAAAGGATCAAGTCAAGCACAAAGCCAGAACATTGGGCGTATGTCGCATCAGAGCAGAACCCTGCAGACTACGTTTCTCGAGGCTTAACCGCAGAACAACTGAAGTCCTCTGAATGGTTTGAGGGGCCAGCATTTCTCTGGGAGAAGAACATTCCTGATAGAGATGTTAAGGTGGGAGAGATCAGGGAAAATGATCCAGAACTTCGCAAAGCCTCTGTGTATACCATCAATGCAAAGGAAGAGCAAACTATTTTCAGCAGATTTGAGAAGTTTTCAGAATGGTCCAGATTGATAAGAGCATTTGCAATCTTGAGAAGAAGGGTCAAGGAACACAAGGGTGATATACAAAGGATCAAAGAAAGTACAACTTTGGAAGAAAGAAAACAAACAGAACTGTTTATCATCAAAATTGTTCAAGAGAAAGCTTTCGCAGAAGAGATAAAGAGTCTAAAATCAAAGAAAATAGTCTCCAAGACCACAAATCATAATCTGTACAAACTAAGTCCGTTTCTGGATGAAAATGGAATCCTCAGAGTGGGTGGACGTTTGGGTCAAGCTGTACTACACCCACATGTAAAACATCCAGCCATACTTCCCAAGGACAGTCATATTTCAACTTTGCTGATCAGACATTTTCACACGAAGGTTCAACATCAAGGTCGTGGAATGACTATGAATGAGTTGCGTGCAAATGGTTGGTGGATTCTTGGGAGCAGCCGTGCAGTTTCATCATACATCTTCAAATGTGTCAGATGTCGCAAATACAGAAGGAAAACGGAGCATCAAAGTATGGGAGATTTGCCAGTAGAACGAACTGAGTCTACCCCGCCTTTCACTTATGTTGGGATGGATTGCTTTGGACCAATATATGTCAAAGATGGACGAAAAGAGCTCAAGAGATATGGACTCATACTAACCTGTCTATGTTCACGAGCCATACATATTGAAGTAGTAGACGACCTGAGTACAGACGCATTTCTAAATGCTCTGCGAGCATTTATTGCAATAAGAGGAAATGTGCGTCAACTGAGATGTGATAGAGGAACCAATTTCATTGGGGCCCAGAGAGAACTCGCAGATCTCATGAAAGAAATGAATCAGGAGAAGGTAAAAGCGCTTGGATGTGAATTTCTCATGATTCCCCCTTCGGCAAGCCATATGGGTGGAATATGGGAAAGACAGATCAGGACCATCCGTAGTGTTCTTTCAGCCATCCTTGACCAGTCAGCAAAGAGACTCGACAGTACATCCTTGAGAACCTTGTTGTATGAGGTCATGGCGATTGTCAACAGTAGGCCACTTTCCATCGAGCATTTAAGTGATCCAACAGGTCCTGAGCCATTAACGCCCAATCACATTCTCACTATGAAGTCAACCATTGTTCAACCTCCTCCAGGAGAGTTTATGAAAGAAGATTTGTATCTTCAAAAAAGATGGAGAAGAGTACAATATTTAGCCAATGAGTTTTGGATTCGTTGGAGGAAAGAATATTTGCTCAACTTGCAACCAAGACAGAAGTGGAATGTACACAGAAGGAATCTGAAGATAAATGATGTAGTGCTTCTACAAGATGACATGGCACCACGTAATGAATGGAAGCTTGCCAAAGTCACTGATGTCTATCCAGGAACTGATAACAAAGTGAGAAAGGTTCGACTTTTGGTTAGTGAAAGGACATATGACAAGCATAGTAAACTTGTGACTAAGACAGTCTCATTAGAACGACCTATTCATAAGGTTATTGTTTTGCTAGAAGCAGACTAAGGGTTTGTTTATTTTCATGTTCAGTTTGTCAGACTGAGTGTAAGTCATAGAAATCCCACAGTAAGAGTTGTGAGATTGGTGGGAGTGTTACTGCCACATTTGCGTTTCTATTCATTTTCTGTATTTTATTATTATTACCGTTAAGTGCCACTAGGGGCGCTGTAGCTTAAGAGTGAGCTTCGTATGCAGAGAAGAAGAAGCGAGCTCTCTAGAGAAAGAAGCGATCTCTCTAGAGAAAGAAAGATGCATGACTAAAGTGTGGTCACTAAGCTAATAAGAGAAATAAGATCACACAAAAGAAGAAAAAGACTTAAACTAATTCCTCTCTCGGTACTCAGCCAACGAGGTATGTTTTGTATGTTGTATTTGTCAAAATAGTTTTATCTGTTAGTTTTCTTTCTTTAAGCTAATTATTGTTTGTTCTGTGCTTTAGTTTTCACGGTGTGTTTATGATCCTGACTAAGCTGGATTCAATAAATCCATCAGTATGAGAAAGCCACTTGTGTCTGTTGGTACCTGGAGGAATTACACCCCTAGTGTCGATAAGTGGTAATATAGCTCATAGTTTTCTAAGTGTATGATACAGCTTTCATTCTTCAGGTCAACCATATATTCATGAAAAAGAAAATCAATTTGAATAAAGAAAGCAATAACTTTGCCATAGTATCCTTTCAAGTGTTAAAGTTGCCACAGTCACTGCATGCTTTGCATGTGTTTCCCCGCCCCGCCCCCGGAAAAAAAGTTAAGGCTCAGGATTTTTTTTCTTTTTTGCTTTAACCCTTGGAAATAAGCTTGAGAAGTGAGATTTGTTTAGGCGAGCTTCTCTCTCTGGGATTCTTACGCAGTATTTAGTGCAGCCTATTACTAAAAGCCTACTAGGAAGAGAGGAGAAGAAAATGGGTCAGTCTAAGTTCAGTTGTAAGTCCATTCTTTCTGTTCATAGGGATGTGCAAGATATGTAACCTATTATTATTCTTTTAATGATGGGAGCTGACATCGAGTTTGTCACTCACGCTTTCACTGTGTGATATATTTAGTTATATCAAAGACCATATGATGAAAATGTTTTCATAACCGTGACACAATGTACAGTAGCCTAATACAGTCTCACACCTGTTTCAACCAAACATAGTGAAATCATATCTGTTTAACGGACAAAGAGCATTTATGATAATTAGGGGAGATATAACCACTGCGCAGAGTATAGCCTATGTAAGGTAAGACAGAATGCCGACTCGTTTTCTCCTACCTTTACCTTTTGTTTTCTTTTTTTCTGGCTGTAACCCAAAGTTGAATGTTTATTTGTTTATATGTATGTGGATGAGCCTGACAGCAATCTCCTCTTTTCTCCAACAGCATATATTTAGTTTCATTCTTGGGGCAACTGAGCATTTTCAACTTTGCTGTTAGTGAACCAACGACTCAATCATTAAGACAGTGACTTGTTTCATATTTAAAGTATCATTCCATAGTTGTATATTCATTATATTTTACTTTTAACAGCTTAATCTCCTAACATCATTTATGCAGTTGTAAACTGCAGTGTATATGCATTTGTGGCATCTCTGAGCAGCATTAACCAGTCTGTGTAAATGCTTCTACAGTAAATACCACTTCAGGTGCTGCTTAATTGTGTGGCAGTGAATTTTGTTGATATATTGATTTCATTTGATTGGTAACAGCCTTATGGTGTCTTATTATTCTAATTACATTTATTAAAGAAATATATGAATTTACATAAAAGATGGTGAACACATTTAATGAGGTTATACAATTTAGAGAATAAATCTTTTGATCAGTTAGGTTCCTTTGAATCTGTAAAACTGGTTCGCAAAGAGGTCTAAATTACTTATTATGTGAATTATCAATCTGAATCTCGAGAAGTACACCAAACAACGCATAACGGATCTAGCCTAAATATGAAAGAAGGAGGACCATTCAGGGTGAACCGATTTGCTGCATACTAGAAAGAACCAACAGTATGGTTGTTTGCCTCCACTCACTCAGGAAATGAAGTAAAACAGCATTTAATGTAACATTAAAAACAGTGATTGTTGCACTACATCACTTTTAACAGGATTAACCCTATGTGGTTCCTGAATTGTTTAATGCAGTTGTTTTATTTAACTAAATGCTTGATTTAAAGGTTAAAGTTACGTGATTCAAAAGTATCAGTTGCTATTAAGTTAATTTCTCTGTATCAATATCTCCCTCAGGTTATCAGTCAGAGACCAAGTACTCGTCCCATCAACAATCCAGTTACACAAATCACTTAGCATACAAAAAAATTTAATGAAACATCTTTGTTTTGTCTGGTGAGGTCACTTTTTTTATTCTTGATTTAGATGTAATTGTTTATGCAGATCTGTCAAGGTACTGCAGGTGGTTCTCTCTTTAAAAGAAAAACATAGAAGCATAGAATTAAAAAAATAATAATAATAATAATTTAATGTCCATGAGTGTGTTATGTTGATGTTTTTACTTCTAGTATTCCAACCAGACATGATAATATGCGTGAGGGGTAAACAGTTTGATTTTGGGAAATGCTTTTTTACATTCAGCTGTTGCGAAATCATTCAATTTTGAAAATCAAGTTCTTTTTTTTTTCCAGGAAACAAGTGGTTTTGATGAACAAAGTTGTTTTTATTGTCTCTTCTAACAAAAAATATTTTTATTTAAACCCATCCACATCTAAGATTCACAGTAGAGATAAACAGAAAAAAGGTTCAAAACAACCACTAAAACAATGATTGCTCAGAGTTGCAGGGACTCCGTCAGACCTTGCTAAGATGAATGCAATGAGTATGGAAGCCATACTATTATTATTATTATTATTATTATTTTTTTTTTTTCAGAAATAAAGTTAACAATCAGGAGATTAAAGGTAATGACATAAAATATTGCTATACCAATTAACATTTACTTCAACATTATTTAATATTCTGCCTCGAAATACAAAATAGTCATAGCTTATAATTGCAGAAAGGGCATTTTAAGTGCACATTTAATATTACACAACAGATTTTGGGTGTTTTTAAGAAGCCATGTTTACTGTTATAGTGTAGGCAGAGAACAAATGAGACAAATGCAAACAGTAACTTACAGTTAGTTACTCTCCCACTCAGTTTGAGTGGGTGTATGTACCAATGGATGGTAATTATCAGTTGCTCTAGTACACTATTTGTCTACACACAGTTAAAGGTCAATAGCTCTGCATTTCTATGTAGATGAAGATAAGAGTTAGTGTATGTTTTCAGAAGATCACATGTGTACACTTACTTTGTACTTTAAAGATTTCAGTTGAGTTCTTGCATGCCAGTGACTAAGAATTGAATGCTTCAACATCTCTTTTAACTGCAAATAAAATTACTCTAGATCGTTTACATGCTTGGACATTCTAATATGCAACATTTAAGTTGTTCAACTCAGAATAAGATTGTGAGGAACATTCATAAAGAGCTGAATGTTTATTTTATATTTATTTTGTGTAAGAGTAAAGCTTCTGTATCTCTTTACCAGAGACTGCTTGTAATATTTTGATGCTTGTTCTTTATTAAACTCATCGTCACAAATAAATGTTTGGACAAACCAACCAATGCACATTAGCACAAGTTTTTCAAACTGCATTGCCTACATGGTTGAATCATTAATCAGATGATCAATACAACTGTTTTTGAAGGACCTCCTTTAGAATGAGAGTCCGTTTATAAGAGACAGTCCAGTTAATCTCATGATCACTGGCCATCATGGATCTGAATGTTAGCTGCTGTTGGAAATGGCTCCTTCTGGTCTCTTTCCTCATTGTCAGTGTGAATGGACAAACATCAGGGCCGTAAGTTTTTAATGATTTCTGCTGAATACACTGTAGGAAGGTATTCTGTTTTAATAGCAAAATCTTCAGAAATTTTCAATCAAATTTCCAGTATCAAAAGGTTGTCAGTAATAATAAATATGGTTTCCTTTTTTTCTTTTTTTCATTGTTTGAATTGGACTGACACGAGTATTTGGTGCCCGTTTTCTTTAATGAGAACAGAATATTCAAATGATAATAATTAACCTTTAAATAGTGCAGATTCTTAAATATTTATCTTGGGCATTAAAATGAAAATTGACATTTTTTTGATGCCACTGTACTTAACCGAGACAACTAGAAATGTATTGTTTTCTAGGTGTGATAAATTATTAGAATACCTAGTCATTGTGCAGGTTAAGTTTGTGATTTCTCGTGTACTTATTTAACTGATCTGTGTAGCAAGGTTAATGTTTGCTGTTTGACAGACAACTTAAGCATGTATAAGGAACATGCGTATCTAATGCCTCGGGCAATATTGTATAATTATCTTTCAATAGATATTTCATGGTGACGTTTCCTGCAGTGATCGAGTCGGGATCTGAGGCCAAACTGTGTGCAAGTCTTCTCAAGCCCAATGAAAGCCTTGTCATGAACATTTATCTGGTTCATGGTGACCAGAGCACTTTACTGCTACAGGAGAAAGCTGAAGAAGAGTTTCACAGATGCTTTAACTTCAAGGTTTTCATTAGCATATTATAATGAATATGTTTGTGTCATCATAATGCATCTAGTTTTTTTGAGATAACATCTTTGCAGAGGTCGTGAATATAAGATATTGCTTCTCATCAGGCTCCTCTGGTAAAAGCAGAATCAGTGCAGAGAATGAAGGTAGAACTTCACGGAGAGTCTTTCAAGATGACTGAAGAGAGAAAAGTCATGTTCAGACCTTACAATCCTCTGACCTTTATCCAGACTGATAAACCCATCTATAATCCAGGACAGACAGGTGAGCTGTGAATGTTTCAAAGGTAAACCTCAGTAAATAATGTTGGTGTCATTGACATCTAAACCCTGATCACAGCTGATGTAGCACATATAAGTAAAGCATGTTATCATCATTAAACATGACTAATGTTGCAAAAACCAGCAGATGGTAATTAAGTAAACAGTTCAATGGGCTTGTAAACAGAAAAGAGGAGCAGATAAGTTGGAAAGCAGATAAGGATGATGGGTTCATTGCTAACAACTTTAACACAAGAATGGCCATCTAGTGTGTGTTTGTGAGAAATCCCCTCACATCCAAATCTATATTCAGCCTAAATAATGTAATTACAAAAAACTGATGATATAAATCACTATTCAGACCTGCCAACCTGTACGCATTTTGTGTAGCGACTACACATTTTGACCTCAAAGTACGCTGGTACGATTTGTCACTGTAGACTACGCAAAAATCTAGTGATGCCCCTGTCCACGCGCAGTATTCAAAACAAACAACAGGAAAAGATGAAGAGGTCAACCAATCAGAGGTTTTTTTTTTTTTTTTTTGCATTTAAATAATTTCTGTTTGTTTTAGATCTGTTTTAGATTGCAATGTTACAATGTAATGTGATTTAACCCTTTTTTGCACATAATATATGCCTACATGCTTACATTCATTTTATTTGTTTAATCCAAATAATATACATAGGCTACCATACCGCAAATCAGCCAAAAAATATATGAAATTTGCTTTTATCGCCCAGCCCTATACAGCAGTGTACTAGAGGTTTAATTAAAGTGTACTGGAGTTTTTTTTTTTTTTGTTTGTTTGATTGTTTGTTTTTTTAAATGGCATAAAAAAACTAAATTGCAAAAATTAACTAAACAGTTACAGTAAACAGTAAAAAAACAGTAAACTGCGAACTGTTTACCACCACTCCACCCCCAGCCTGCCACGCTGATGGTACTCAAAAAAATGTTCCAAGGTTGGCAGGTCTGCTATATGACTCTTTTTATAGGATATAGGGATACGTGAACATGTGACAAACCTTTCATGGCTGTCTGGAATTCCTGATTCTAACGGGTCAATTGGGGCTAAGTGGTCAAATATTTTTCCAAAAAAAAAACAGCCAACTTTGAGTCACAGGTTTGGATCAAAGGCACATTCACACTACTGCAGAATACAGCTGTCAGTACTCTCCTGTATATTTGAGTCCTTAATACGGTTAAGTTCACGAATAGCCAACATTCGGTTATTTACGAGAGTGAGAACCACATTCTATAACCAAACTCACAACCGCGTTTTTGTTGAAGTCCTGCAGTGTGAACGCAACCAAATTGAAAGACTAGTTGTCATGGCATAGAGTGCAGCTTTGTGCTGCACATACGCATGTGTAGCATATGTTTCTGGTTTTTATGTGTGGAATCAGTAATTTACAGAGCCACAGATATGAGCTGTCAGTCATCTGAAGGATTTAGTTCCAGTCCCTCTCAACTTTCTCCACTGAACTCATGTCGTTTAATGTGATAAGACTTTACACTTTCATTTACGTTGTCATCTTTGATATTACTTTAGTGACTATAACTAATATGTTTACAACTGATGCAAATAGATTCTTGCATGTCCTCCAAGCTTTTGCGCTCTTAAATTGAATTCTTCTCAGTAAGTAGGCCTATTTTGTTAAATAGTTCTGGTTTATTTTTATGCTAATGACTGTCAGACTACATAAAAGATTAAGACGTTAAAAGCAGAGGTTATAATAAACATTTCTGTTTTCACAGTGAGCTTCAGAGTTGTTACCGTGGATACAAACTTTGCACCACTTGATCAGCAGGTCTGATGTGTTTTGTCTTGAATTTTTTATCTCCCTCATTTTCTTTTGCATTGTTGAATACGTTGTTAATAAACAACACATTTCCAGCTAACTCATTTTAATATCCTAAATGATTGAATTATTATTATTTGCTCTTTTGCAGTATGGTTCAATCGTGCTTGAGGTAAGAACACAAAACATCCTTTTGTACAGTCATAACAAGCACACTTTTTAAATCCTATTAATGCTGCTGAAATTCGGTTATATTTGCAGTTATTGTATTTTCAGTAATCAAAGGCTACATTTCTTCATTAATGGTCGGGATATGTGTAGCCGACTGTAGCTAAATATCTGAACTGTGTCTTTGCTATTAAATAGGACAGTCAAGAGAACAGAATTGGTCAGTGGACAAATGTTTCTTCAACAAGGTGGATTTTGCAGCGTTCTTATGAATTAAACCCAGAGGCCCATCAAGGTGTGTACAGACTCAGGGCTTATATTGGTGAAAGGATGATCTCATATGAATTTGAGGTGAAAAAATACGGTAAGTCATAAAAACAAACGATTTACAATATTGCATGGGATAACTTTCAGTGATATCTTTGTATATTAATTTACTACTAATAAGTCTAATTTCTGCCTCCTGACTTCTAGTTTTGCCTAAGTTTGAAGTTACTGTGCAAAGTCCAGATAAAGTGAGTGTTGATGAAGAAGAACTGATCATTGAGGTTTGTGGAAAGTGAGTGGTCTATTTTATTTCCTGCATTAAGAGAGCAGTGTTTTCTTCCATTTTTACTTACTGTAACCCCCAACCTATTATATTAGTTTCTCAACCCCGGGCTGTATATCTGTTGCTTGTACCTTTTTCACAGATACACTTACGGGCAGCCTGTACCTGGTAAATCATGGGTGAAAGTGTGCCGTAATGTTCTGCACTACGTTCTTACCCTTGAAAGCAATACAATATGTTTAGAGGAAACCACTGAGGTATGTGAGTTGAAATGCAGTACAAGTAATGGCACATATGTCTTCCGTTTATCCAAGTAAACTACTCTTTAATGTTCATTTACTACAATTAGATAAAAAAGACAGGCTGTGCCATCCATACCTTAGATGCATCAGCCTTTTTCAACTCCACACTAAAGTATAATCTGCAGAATTCTCTTCAAGTTGAAGCAATGGTTACAGAAGAAGAAACAGGTGAGCTATTGGATTTGGTCAGATCCCTGTTGCCCACATTTCTTAATTTTCTGTTTTTTATTTTTATTTTGTTTGAATAAATAATAATTTGCTGTTTTTACCATTCACAGAGATCACCATGAAAAAATATAAATCTGTGTCCCTGACTTTTGAAATTGGCAAAGTCACACTCATTGACCTGCCCAAAACATATGAACATGGATCAGTTATTGAAGGAAAAGTAAGTCTAAAATCAGTTTGTCTCAGTTTAATAACACTTGATATGTGCATAATTATTCTATTATTTGTTCCTTGAAAATCTTCTTTTCAACAGATCAAACTCTCAAATTTCAAAGATGCACCAATTCAAAACAAAGTGGTTTATCTTTTTGAGGGTGAAACTTGGTCCTCAAAACTGCTCCTAAATCTCACAACAGACAGCGATGGATTCGCCAGTTTCTCTCTTAATACATCTAGTCTTCCTGAAAGGGATATTAATCTGATGGTATGATCACTTTATTTGCCTAGTTCTCTTTTGTGTTCGCTGAAGGGTTCAGTTGCTTGAGTTATTATAGTTTCTTTGTTTTTCAGGCAAGTGTGTATCCAGAGCTTCATCATTATGGTCACAAAACACCTTACATCTCTAAGGATAAAAAAACAGTTCAGCTTTTCCAGGCTGCCACTCCATACACCCCAACATTAAGTGAACTGATTATAGAGAATATTGAGCAACCATTACAGTGTGATGCTGAGTTTACATTAACCATTAAGTATTATTTTATTGGAGAGACTGCTGAAGACTTCAAAACTGACATTGTTTATATGGTGAGAACATGTGCAGTATGTACATTAGTACACTGATCCATTCATTGTTTGTTAACAGCATTAACTGGCTGCACTGGTCAGTTTGCCATGGAAGTCTCACCTGTCTGTTTCAGGTCTTGTCCAGAGGAGTGATCCTTCATCACGGATCTGAGAAGGTTGAAGTGAAGACATCTAATGGAGCAGGAAGTGGCACAGTGTCGTTCAAACTGTCTGTTGGTGCAGATCTGGCTCCTGCAGTGCAGATTCTGGCCTACTGTGTTCTGCCAAGTGAAAATGTTGCTGCTGGTAGCACAAAATTTGATGTTGAAAAATGTTTCAGTAACAAGGTATGTATTGTATCTTGAGAAATAAGCCTTTTTAAACTGTATTTCTGGCTCAGTCCTAAAATAAATTTGATTTACTGTCATTACAGGTTTCACTACAGTTTTCTCCTGCTAAAGCGGTTCCTGGTGAGAAAAACACTCTCCAGCTCTCAGCTCAGCCTGGTTCACTGTGCGGCCTCAGTGCTGTAGATCAGAGCGTCCTGATCATGGAGTCAGGAAAACGTCTGGATACTGAAAAGGTATAGATGCTTTAGAATTCAGTATTGACTACCTGTGTTTTCAGTCTTGGAATCTACAGAACAGACTATCCTTAGATACTGTGATCCATCAGTATTTATGATGACATCCCAATCTCAGGAGATTGAACATTAATCTTCATTCTTTTCCACCAAAATCAAAAAAGTTTTTTGGGGAAAATGTATTAATTATTTAGTGTTGAAATTTTAGAAATCAGTGTGAATGTGGTCTCTTTACAGATCTTTAACCTGCTTCCAGTGCAATCGGTGTCAGATTATCCTCAGGGTGTTGAAGATGAGCAGGAGTGTCTGCATGTGAGATCCCGTCGAGCTCTGTCAACAGACAACGCCTATGGATCCTTAAAGGTAGGAGGATTATATGAGTGACAGTGCAGTAGATAATGACTGAGAGATATTGATTCGGCATATTCTGTTTATTCATAAGTAAATGCTTAAAAAGCCCTCTTGTTTTGACAATAAAAACTGCAATTTTGTTGCCGTTTGACAGAGAGTTGGATTGAAGATGGCAACAAATTTGGCTGTGCCAATCCCTCAGTGTCTGTCATACAGAGGCCTGACTTATTTCAGATACCAAGGTATCGGTACATGTAGCATTATTATAATTTATGCTGTAATAAAATATGAAGGTGTATATGTATTTCATACATAAAATATGTTCAATTTGAAATTCACATCCACAACTAGAGTGGTGTAGTAGGAAAAGGCGAACATTTGCATGCATTAACTTTGGCAGCCCTAAAACACTAAAACTACAATTACTAATCAAAATGAACTGAAACTAAAACACTATGCCAAGCAACCCTAAAATGAAGTTGTATATAAAAATAATCTATGTATTATAATGATGATCTGTCTTCCTTTTGCTGTTTTACTTATCACCTTTTTTCAGTGTTTCATCCTCCTGTTTCAATGCCAGTGGCAGTGATGTATTTACTAGCCGATGGTGATTTTGGTACATCTAGCAGAGATTCCCCAGCAGTGACGATACGGACAGTTTTTCCAGAAACATGGATCTGGGAACTTGCTGAAGTGGGGTCTGTAAAACATAATCAGTACATTTGACATCATATTGAAACATATCTTTAATACATCATATTCCCTCAAGTCAAGACTAAAAAATCTTACTTGCTTTGCAGATTCTGAGTTTTTTTTCTGTGCTGAATGTTATATATAACAGAAAAAATGGATGCTTAATGGCAAAGTCAGAATCAAATCAACCTGTTGTTGTAATTCCACAACAGGGACTCTGGATCAACTCAGGTTCCTGTCACGGTTCCTGACACAATCACCTCTTGGGAGACGGAGGCCTTCTGTCTGTCCTCCAAAGGTCTGGGTCTGGCTCCTCCTGCTCAGCTGACAGTTTTTCAGCCCTTCTTCCTGGAGCTCTCTCTGTCTTACTCCATCATCCGCGGGGAGATCTTTGAGCTGAAGGCCACTGTCTTCAACTATCTGTCCAAGTGCATCATGGTGAGATTTCAGACCCAGTCTTATCCAATCACATAAAATATGCCACTAATCATGTGTTTGATTGACAGGTTAAAGTGACTCCAGCTCCTTCCTCAGACTACACTCTCAAAGCCTCTGCCGATGATCAGTATTCATCCTGTCTGTGTGCTAATGGAAGAAAAACCTTTAAATGGATCCTCACTCCTTCTGTTCTTGGTGAGTTTTCCAGTCTGAATCATTGTTTCTCAGTCTTTGTGTCTGTTGTATCTTCACGTACATGTCTTGTGTTGTAGGAGTCATGAATATTACAGTCAGTGCAGAGGCAGAGGCATCCCAGACTGTGTGTGACAATGAGATTGTGAGCGTGCCAGAGAGAGGACGCATTGACACAGTCACACGAAGTCTGCTTGTGCAGGTCAGCACACGTCAAACGACTCTCAGACGTCATTTATCCATGATTCTAATGCTGCTTATGTCAGTATGATGTGTTGATGTTATTGTTTTATGCTGCAGGCTGAAGGAACTGAAAAGACAGAGACCTACAGCTGGTTATTCTGTCCAAAGGGTTTGTCTGCAGACAATATATAGGATCATATAGTGTTTCACTGCTGATCACTGATGTGTGTTTCTGTCTCTCTGGTTCACAGGCGACAGTCTCTCAGAGGAAGTGAATCTGACTCTTCCTAAAGATGTGATAGAGGGATCAGCCAGATCCTCTGTTTCAGTCATTGGTAACATTAACATACACAAGCAGAAATTAGTAAATTAGTACAGAAATTAGTACATATACAAGCAGAAATTAGATTTCTAAAATGTAGTGAGTTTCATTTGTGTTTGAATTGTAGGAGACATATTGGGTCGTGCACTGAGGAATCTTAACGGATTATTACGGATGCCATACGGCTGTGGAGAACAAAACATGGCTGTTCTTTCTCCCAATATTTACATTCTGCAGTATCTGGAAAACACGGAGCAGCTCACCTCAGCCATCCGAGAGAAAGCCACCGGCTTCCTTAAGAGCGGTAAGAGAAACCAATCATGTCAAGAAAATACTGAGACTGATAAGAAGTTGTTCCTTTTTCAACACACCTGAATGTCATTCAATTAAGCTGAATAGTCAGACACATTGGTTCACGCCAAACAAACTGTTAAAGTGAACCATTATCACACTAAACAGGATACCAGAGACAACTGAACTACAAGCATTATGATGGTTCATACAGCACATTTGGTTATGGTGATGGAAATACATGGTAAATATTTTTTCACTCTTTTGTTAAGTACGTTTTGTTAGTAATCTAAAATAACAGTAAAAATTTTTTTTGAAAATTCTATCTGTTCAAATCATTTGTTTTTGAGAGATTTGTTTTGTTTTTCATTGAAACATCTGATTACATTTTTTTAAAGTAAATCTTCCACACCACCAGGTTAACTGCCTTTGTCCTGAGGTCTTTTGGCAAAGCACAGAAATACATATTTATTGATCCACAAATTATTCAGAGCGCAAAGGATTGGTTAATAAGCAGACGGGACTCGGACGGCTGTTTTATGCAACAGGGAAGACTGTTCAACAACAGAATGAAGGTCTGTCTGTCTGTCTGTCTGTCTATCTATCTATCTATCTATCTATCTATCTATCTATCTATCACCTGCAAAAAAGTAAATGTATTTTTTCCTTATATTTAGGCTTTAATGTTAACATTAACATTTGTCTAAATGAACTTTCCTCTAATAGTTTTGAGTGTGTTACTTTATTTATCTCTATCTGTCCTTCATTGCAGGGTGGAGTAAATGATAATGTGACCATGACTGCCTACATTACTGCATCATTGCTTGAACTGGAAACTCCAGTCACAGTAAGTTCATCTACAGGAAACAGTATAAACTCATAGAAAAATGACACTCACAGCAGCTGTTTCTCTGATTTTTGTCTCAGGATCCTGTCGTCTCTAAAGGTTTGTCTTGCTTGAGGTCCATCATTGAAAATGTCGAAAACACTTACACCACTGCTCTGCTCGCCTACACTTTCAGTCTGGCTAGAGACATGGACACTCAACAGCAGCTTTTCAAGAAACTGGAGGATGTTGCTATTTCAGACGGTAAGAGATTGACTTTCTGTTGTCTTTTATGACTGTACTGTTGTTTTTTGTCAAGCTTGTTGTGTTACTGGTGTCTCTTTATTCATGTGTCCTAAAGGGTCTCATCTCCACTGGTCTCAGTCTGCATCTGCTGATGACTCTGATTCTCTGGAAGTGGAGATCAGCTCATATGTGCTGCTAGCTGTTCTCACTGCAGATTCACTCACTACAGCTGATCTGGGCTTTGCTAACAGGATTGTCAGCTGGCTCGTGAAGCAGCAGAATGCCTATGGAGGATTCTCCTCCACACAGGTGACTCAAACTACTCAAATAGGACACGATTGCTGAATAATGGGTGAAAGTCACATTACTGAACACATTTATTTCTCAGGACACAGTGGTGGCTCTTCAGGCTCTGTCTTTGTACGCCACTAAAGTGTTCAGCTCTGACGGCTCCAGCACAGTGACTGTACAGTCAGCAGGAGACACTCACCTCTTTGATGTCAATCAGGACAACAAGTTACTGTATCAGGAGAAGCAGCTGCAGAACATTCCAGCCAAATACAGCATTGAAGTGAAGGGCTCGACCTGTGTGTCTGTGCAGGTCTGTAGTGTTTTCAGCTCCATTGACTCACTTTCTTTCTTTCCTCTCTTAACATTTTGTGGTTATTTTGCTGTGAGATGAATTATAAGTGTGTTTTTGTTTGTGTTGACTCTCTCAGGTGGCTCAGTTCTACAACATTCCCACTCCCACTGAAGATAAAACATTGAGAATTGATGCTAAGCTTGAGGGAGACTGCAAAACATTGGGACAAACTTTCATCTTGAAATTCACTGTCAAGTAAGAACACACACTTTGCGTGTGTGTGTATGTGTGTAAATAATATATATATCAGCTGAAGGCTGCCGCCAGCTAAAGATTTTCCTAGTTGATTACTAGTCGTTAATTTAAGATTTTGTCAACTAATCACACCTGTATGAAATTAATTTACTGCGTGACAGGACAGAGACTATCTCTTGTCTATTATCTACATGTCTTCTCCCAATGTACCAAAGCAAATAACAATTGTGAAAGGTGTAAAGAGAAAATGTTGTCTTCCGCACATACAAGACATTAAAGCTATAACTCATAACTCTGGAGTAACTCATGGAATATTGTTAAATTTGTAGAAAATAGTGTGACCAGATCGCAAAACACAATACAAAGTATGAATCCAAATGTTTCCATGGTTGTGATGCAACATTTAATTGCTAACCTTATTTATTTCGCAAACAAAGCTTTGTACTAAACTTGTCATAATATTTAAAACAGCATTCACATACAAAAAAAGGTGTTACCATTTGTGGTACTTGTTCAAGAGCAGTTGTCAATTTGATGATTAGTCCTCTTAGAAGGCAGTCCTAATATATATAAAAAGCATAATTTTCACTAAAAGTTTTGTTATTATATGAGGCATTTAAGAACCATTCCTTTCCATTTGCTTTTTTCCAGATATCATGGTCTACAGGAAAGGACTAACATGGTCATTGTGGATATTAAACTCTTGTCTGGATTCACGGCTGATACATCAATGGTGCATTTGAGTATTTCATCACAAATTAGTAAAATTTATAGAGGTCAGTATTTAAAGATTAACCAGCACTTCTTCCACACAGATCCAAACTTCTTCTGGAAGGTATGCATCACTTGTGGAGCGGGTCGATGCTAAAGATGATCATGTCATCATGTATTTGAAAGAGGTGAGAGAACAGCAACATTCATATTTTATGTTGTTTAGGTCAATTCATAAACATTTTATCCATAATGTCCATGCCTGAGGAGACTGTTTCCTCCCACAGATCCCAAAAAATATTCCAATGAATTACCAGATACAAATGTTGTTTAG